>NW_028292575.1:4775357-4848302 GCF_029948245.1 Actinia tenebrosa | reverse complement strand
TCACCTCCATTACAGACCACGTGTCATTCCCTAGAGATCATTTCTTTGTTTAACGATTGTGCATAAAAGGTCACTTATGTACTATGGGCTTCCACTCAAACCATAAGAATATTATTCTCAATGAGAATGACACTAGGCGTCGTAATAGGAAAAAGATTGTGCCACGACGGAAAGAAGGGTCTTATTTGTAAATTAATGTGATACAATAACATAAGACTTAGTCTTCTAAGCAGCCGTTAGTAGTGTGTCACGCAACGCTCAATCCACTTAGGGAAGTTAGCGTTGCCGTGACGCTTGCGTAGGATAATATGTAAGATTACACACGCACCATTTTTGTCTGACGGACAAGTCCTTGCCGAAGGCACATTTCAACAACCTTACGCAATGAAACCACGTTAGTTAGAATAGCTTTTTGTCAAGTCATTATTACATTGATCGTTATAAAACGATGTAACGCATGAAACGACCTGCAGCTCACGCTTCCACCGGGCCATAGTGCAGTTATATTGATACCATTTCGTCGACGTCGTGAAAAAGCAGTTTGTTTTTATCTGGGCTTTCAAAGGATTTTGTGAGTAAATACTCTGCTTGGCTCAAAGATAAGCGTAGTATAAGTGTGTGCGCATTCTCTCGCTTCTAGGAGCAAAGATTCGGGGGCTTTCATATAGACGTTAGGGGGGGGGGTGGTGGAGGGGGTAGGGGGTGGGGGGGGGCCACCATAAATACATGGAAAGGCATTGTAAATATAACCCTACCAGGCAGGAAGAGAAACAATGGCAAACCCCTCCCTATCATCAACCCCGTCATGGTTCTTCAACTCCCTCAATATGTGATAACCACTTTCTCAATAATAACGTAACTCCGCTACAATTCTGACACGTGCTGTTACTATGGACTTTGTTAGACCGTTTTATGCAAATAACAGTATATCATCTACCCAATCAAAGATGAACATTCCTTGAGTACGTATCTTACTCACCAAACACCCACGAAGTATTGAGTTATGTGAGCCTTTAGACTACCAGCAAAGGCAAAAAAAGGGTTAAGAGGATTACCCAGCCTTGTCCCTGATACTTGCTCCGTGGGCGACCATGTCAGAAAAGAATAAACATACATTAAAATAGAAAAAGTAAAAAATCATCATCTTTACTTACAACCGCAAAGTATCGCGTGGACCGCAGCTCAACGGGGTGTTATACTAAACGCATTCGATAACACGCATGGCCACAAGGTAGTGCGTGTGTGTAATTTATTGGTAAGAGTCAATTAGAAGTGCCGGCGCCAAAGCATTGTTAACATGAACTATTAACTGGTTCATTATCCACTGAGTGACTTGAGAGAATGATGAGGACCAGCTGGTAGGGAAACACGTGATGCGCATTTTCATAACCGTGGTAGATCCAGTGTGACTTATAAGCCTTTACACAATATTTCAGAATGATTCTTCAGATAGTGAAGTAGTCTGCTTGTGAAAAAATATTTCGTCATGTTGTGAGTGTGCATTAAGCGAACATTATGCTAATTTGCTTTTAATTTTCGGATCTTTAAAGATTCGAGGTTTAATTTCAATATGTTAATGAGCTATGACGTTAAATACTAAACGAACTTGGATATATTGGGGGGATGCCGCGATTTTGGAGTGAAATATGTGTCTAGCCATGCACCATCTTAATTCCTTTTAAAGAGTATAAGGGAAAAAAAGGAATAAAAAAATAGGAAAAAAATAGGGAAAAAAAATAGGAAAAAAATATAACCTAAAAAACAAAAGAAGGGCAAAACATTAAAAATGATGGTAACAATAAAAGGATCCTTTCAAAAAAAGAAGAACTCCATGAACGGACTGTAAAGTTAGGGCTTTGTCATTCATTTCTTACCATACATGACCGCGATTGCATTTGTGGTCCAACGAGCCCGCAAATGGAGAGCGGTTGGTGTTGTCCATTCCATTCGTCCAGCGGTGCCGACATTGGCACCGGAACACTGGAGCAAAGCGGGAATAGAGAACTGGAAGAAACGCATCGTACAATGGTTTCGACAATACTTTATGAATCGGAAACCGGAAATTTATATGGGGGTTTTTTCTCTTAAAATTGTTGGATGGCGACTTTCATTTTCGAGCATCGCACTTGCGTTCTCTCAGGAGCAATCTTAGGAAAATAAAGAAAGAAACCACTGTAAACCTCATAACCCTGGTATCGCTGCCGTTATATTACTTAGAGTCATTTGTTTGCGGCTGGGATCAATTGGTAGTCTTGGCCGTTATATATTACATCAATTAAAGTGAACGCCACTCGTTGGTCAACACATACAGTCAATTCAAAAAAACGTTGTCGTCGACCGGGTCAAGCCTAACGCGACTGGACCGAAAGGAACTCTGGGTAAAAATCACTCAAGCGGTTAAATATTCGTTCTGAATTAATTGTTCCCGCTAGTAATAAGATAATAATGGCGAGAAACATCCCATCAAATGCATGTCTTCGGGTTTAGGGAAAGAAAAACAAGTAGTTATGATTTAGTTCACAATCCCGAAAATATGAAGGCATTAAAAAACGTCTCCTTCAACACTTCCCGCTCGCCTACGAAGGTTCGTGCTGTAAACCAGGCATAACTAGTCAGATATACTTATGAGTCAAGTCGGCTTCAATGATTGCTACCCAGAGTTCCTTTCGGTCCAAACGCGTAGGCTTGAGTTGGTCGACGACAACATTTTTGAATTGACTGTATTTGAGACACCTAGTAGGGAATACCGCGGATGTGGTCTGGCTTGTAATTTCGTATATATGCGATGATTATATTTAATAACTGTAATACTTTGACTATATCTTCACTTCCTGTCCAACAGCGATGTGTAGAGGTGTGTCGCCATGACGATCAGGTAGATTGACGTCAAGCCCCTGCGAGAAGTACAACTTGTACCACGGATGGAACTCGGCTGAGAATGGCGTTGTGAAGAGGTGATTTTCCATGTGATCAGCTTATTTACTTCTGTACAAAAAGTTATTTAATAGGATTAAATAACTAATAGGAAAGAGAGGTTGAGAATGCTGTTGGAAGTACATGCCCTACTGTAGTAGCAGGCGCGCCGACTGTGCTACACTTGTTAAGAGATCTCTTTAGCTTGGGTGTACGAAGGGCCTTTCCCAACTTGTTTCCCGCCAATTTTAGCGAACCAAAAAATAGGTCACTGATTTATGCTCTTTATCACGCATGAAAATGTAGCTCGCGCTAAAGAAATGCACGCTGTTGGTCGAGTCTTCGACTCGTTTTTTTGCCCACCTGCTTAGCTCGTGACTCGCCGAAGAAGTCGGCCTAGAGCAAATGTAATCAGAAGATATCTCTATTTTGTCTACTCGTTTAGCAGAAGAGAAAGCAAGTGCTCATAGCTGTCGGTGTATCTTGTGTATCTATATCCTACCCTGCTCCTCTTGACCGAAGTCTCTTGACTTCGTTCTCATCCCCTGATAACGCTGCAAGTGAACTGAGTTTTGGAAGCTGAGATTTTCTAACTGCAGAATACAATATAAACGGTATTTCAGTATATAGATCTTAGAGATACGATAGACCTTTCGGCTTACATTGGACGTAATGTTTTCCTAATTCAGACCACCGTGTCATCGAGGCCCCGTCCACACGTATCCGGAAATTTTTGTATCCGCAAATTATTATTTTTTGTATCCGCAAATTATTATTTTTGTATCCTCCGCAATTATTATTTTGTTTTGCGTCCACACGCAGCGTTTTCGAATCGTTTTCCACCGTCCACACGTATCCGTTTTCGTAAAATTGCGGATACGGATACAAAAATTTGCGGACGCAACCCGTATCCGCCCAAAAAAAAAATAAAAATTAAAAAAAAATGCGGATACAAAAATTTCCGGATACGTGTGGACGGGGCCTCAGTTGTGTCGATATTCATTGTCTTCTCATGCGCAAACCATCGAACAAAGAAATGATACTCTAGGGAATGACAATGTGGTCTAAAATAGGAAAGCATTGCGCCCAAAATATAAATGAGACGAAAAAGAAAAAGAAAGGAAGAAAGAAAAAACAGAGCAAGGTCAAGGACAAGGGCAAGGACAAGGACAAGGACAACATATAAAGAGATAAAAGAAAAACAATTCAATTAAGCAAGTGCTGCACCTTGCCATACTAATTAGGAAGTACATCGTGGTCGGATAGTTATAATGACACGCATTCTGATTGGTTAATTTAAATAAGCCAATTGAAAGCAAATTTCGCCCCGGGTTTTTACGACCAGAAAGTGGACGAGGTAGGTCTAACACGAAACATTACCTCGAAAAGACGATGCAAAGTTCTATGGTAATCACTTACGTATCATTAAAGTCGCTCAAGGCAACAATTAAAACTGTTAAAGGATCGTTAAAGACAGTAAAAATTGGTGAGAGCCGAACGCACCGCGCTTTACAGACAACATATCCTAAGGCTGTACTGAGTCGTCATAGCAACGGGTTTCATGAGTTGAAATTGAATCCGAATATAAAATATATAGAAGGGTCATAATAATGATAATATATAGTGATTTATATACAGAGCTAAATCTATAAATATTGTAAAGCGCTGGTCAAATATAAACTAAGAAGCAAATTACTACATAGTCACTAATAGTGACTAAGATTACGGCCACTAAAAATAGTTTCGAATTCGAGTTCGAGTACACCTCTTAAAGAACGACACTTTTCTTTTAGAAAAGTAACTTAGCTCTTTATGGGTTTCCCTGTGGTTTGTAGTTGCCTTTGATCGCGGTTTACGTGAGAGAAGCTTTGATCAGATCCGCGCGCTGTAAATCGATAGGCGATTAAATTCAAATTAATGACCGTCGGTGCGGACACTGATCAAATGTAGACAGCCTATAAAATCCCGCATTAACTACGTGCTACGTCCTATCACAGGTTCGACAGACTTTCAGACAACCTATGGGGGTTCTTGTTCGTTACCATGCAACGGGAATCCCGCCGAGAAAACCATCAGAAATGCCTTAAAATGTTATATTATTGCTCAGACATCATAATGACCAAAATAAATTGCTTCCCGTTTTCCACCTCGTTTACCCTTCCAACTTTCCATCACTGCCCCTTTAATTTATCTTGAATTTTTCTTATCTGAAACGACTTCTGGGTGTAAAAATCAGGTTGAAGTTTGTTATTCGAGATAAGGGTCCTGTGTTTGCGTTGAGCTAACACCGCCTTCGAATTACTGCGCGCGAAATTTATCATTTCTGTTCACAAACAATTAAAATCTTTTTACAACATTTCTTTATGGAAAAGCATGCTTTATTCTCTAACAAAGGCCCAGAAAATTGCCTAATGCTATAAGTTAAGTCTTAGAGCGATAACGAAGCCAAAACCCGCAAGAATAAAAACTAGTTTATATAACAACATATGGAGGTTGTACCTAAAGAAAAGATCGTTTCAAACATTCTTTAAACGTCCTAAAATTGGGCGTGTGTATTGTTCTGAAGAAGCTTAAAAAGCTTAAAGCCTAACGGATGTTTCAAATTGTAGTTTTGAAGTAAATGATTATCAAAGTCTTTTCAGAGTATAATTCAACTCTGCCAAAATAAGCGACAATTTTTTCGAAGAGAAAAAGTTTTTAGAAAATATCATAAAATGTTTACAAAATTGATACTTACCCTTGATATTCCACCAAAACTTTTCCTAATTGATACGGCTCTTATACTGAACAGCCGGAATATCATCCAGTGAAGATGAACAGAAAAAGAGTCACTGCTGTTTGTACTGTAGGTTCTCCATCTCGGGAAAGTTGGACTATCGGGGTACTCACTGGCAAAGACACCATCTTCGAGTTTGTTTTACTCCTTGAACGTGACATCTTCTATTTTTTTGCGGGTTTGAAGAAAGACGTTTAAAAGAAAAAAAATTATTTGCAGACAAAATACACGTGTTGCGCACGTTCGATTCCCGAACAGTTTTGATTACGAATTCCGCCCCATTTAAATTACATATTTTCCTTTCTTGAATTTTTTTTCTCCGTCAATATGCTATTTTTAATCAAACTTCCTTTTCATCTGCAAGTTTGATTAAATTGAATATGTAGAAAATTAAGAGAAAAAAACATGCAAAACGTTGACAAGGCAATTTGAAAATGAGAAGGTTATGACGTCCTTGAAACTACTTATTGTCAAATTTGAATATTTTGGTTTTTGAATTATTTTTCTACCCAATACGTTTACGAGTAGCTATAGCTAAACTCTTCAACTCTTAAATGAATACTCAATTTTTTACTGTAGTCGACGCTATAAAAAACTAAAAACCCCGAGACTTATCTGTAGCTTAGCTTAGAATACGTTTGATCCATGGTTATTACTGAGCACATAAAATGTTTCCTTAATTTTGCCCTTTTTAACACGTCGTGTGCTTAAGTTGAGAAGGGAGATGAAAAATCAACATTTTAATAAGCTTTTTTAGCCGTTACAGCTGGTTGATAATTAGCCGAAGGAAACGAGAGAAGATAATACATCTAGTCTGTTCAATTTGTGAGCTATCACGTTATCTCATGTACACTCCTCTTGAAACGAAAAAAATCATTTCAGTAAAAGAAATAATACGCGCTATGGATTTGGCAAGTGTCCATTTGATGTTGCTCTTTTTTTTGTATTCTCGTTACGACCATTTCCATTGTATATTTTACAAATAACTAGCGGCCCAAACAAGCTCAAAAGTACCCAGGAAAGATCAATTACCCAAGCGTTCCCTTCCCCATTCTGGTTTTTCATATTTCTTTTCCCGAAAATTTGAATACCTGATAGAAATTAAGAAAACTTTGAATCCATGACCACAGATGAAGCTAATTTTAACCTTTTAGTGTTGCTGCTTCAGTAAAACATATAAAAATTCTTTGAAGTATTTACGGTAATGTGTTAGCTGTTCTCAACCTCTCTGTGGTGTACGAGTAACAAAGAAAAACTATTTCACGTTAAAACAGAACATTCAAGTCAGCTTTCCCAAGTTTTTTTGTTTTTTTGTTTTTTGTTCAGACGTTCTCCACAAGGAAAAACCATATCGTACTTACCTTTGGAAGAGTTATGCTTGCAAAACTGTGTCAGTAGTGAGGATTCAGTTTCAGTCGATCATGAAAAACCAAGGAAAATTGTGGGTAAATAGGCTAATTAATTATTTAATTCATAAGATGGTATTCAAAGCTGTCAAGTACTTACGTTCAAAGGAGCAATGTTATCATACTACAGTTGTTAGCAAAACAAGGACAAAAAGTGCTCAAACATTCCTTCCAAATCCTTCTCTTTTTTCTCCCAGAACCGTGCAAATATCTATCTTTTGAATTCTTAATTGAAATCATTTACTAAAAACATTGTACAGTAAGTAGAGTAAGTATTGATTCTGAGGTATTTAGGGGTTACCACTGCCTAACCATTGAATTATAAATTTCCAAAATGGTTTCGTCTTTTGTTTTTAATTTTTTTTGATTAGAAAAAAAGCGCAATTGTGTAAATAGATGAATGAGAGCATAAATAGTTCTAAGTTTATCCGCGTCAAAGCCTAAGAATCAGCCAGCCGGTAGAAAACATTTTTTTTGTAATAAAAAAATTATAAAACAACAAACAAACATATTAATAATAATAATAATAATAATAATAATAATAATAATAATAATAATAATAATAATAATAATAACTTTATTTAAGTGTCAGGACTATTTACAAAAAAGAAGATAAATAAATGAATAAATAAATAGATAATAAATACTTAATATAATACAATAATAAGATTCTAATAAAATAATAAAATACTGAAATAGTACCACCTACGACCACCACAAACCACAACAACAAAGATAAAAATCACACACAAAAGGGAATAAAACTCTACTTTTGCAAAAAAAAGAGAGATTACACTAAGCTGTGCTTCGATGAAGTAGCCATATTTTCGTCACAACAGAATTGAGAAACTATATCGTTTAAAATAATTGATCGTAAGACTTTATGATTATTTTTTTATTTGTTGATTTATTTAAAAAAATAATTTTTTTCATTCATGTTCAACAAATTCCTGGTCTGCTTGCTCTTTTCCCTGATCACTCAACTAATACCTAGTGCTTATATCATTATCTCTCATCAATAAATACCCCATGAATACGATATGTTTTATGCTCGAGGTGAATAACGTGTATTCTTTTGCAATAATTACAACGATTAATACTTCCTATGGGGTTGCAGTATCCCATTTAATAAAATTTTCATTTAACAGCTGGAGTTTTTATGACAAATGTGTCGAACATTAATACTAGTTTTGGTCACCTCATTTCTCGGGAAGCCTTGATCACGAAACCCACAGCCACCGCGAATAAAGGCGCGATTACACGGAGCAATTTTCTCTGCAACTTGTGTTGCAACGCCGTTGCGACACAAGTTGCAGAGAAAATTGCTCCGTGTAGCCTACACTACAGCGCAATTTGAAAAATGCCGTTGCCAGACAAGTTGCAGCAGTCCTTGCAGCGAAAAGTAGAATTCGTAGAATAGGTTCGTCGAACGGTCTGTCAAAACGATGAAAATATAGTAAATGTAATTGAGACAAGAAAGAAAAGAAGGAAGTAAGCTAGGAAGAAAAAGAAAGAAAGAAAGAAAGAGAGAGAGAGAGAGAGAGAGAGAGAGAGAGAGAGAGAGAGAGAGAGAGAGAGAGGAGAGAGAGAGAGAGAGAGAGAGAGAGAGAGAGAGGCGAAGGAATAAATGAGGTATATGAGCACTCTGCAGTCAGGTCAAAAAGTTTTCCATTTCTATCGTTTAATAAGATCCATGTCATAACACGTATTTTCACACCAATCAGTTATAATAATTTTCGTTAAATAGTCAAAGAAGTTGCATCAACACATACATTTATCAATCAATCATCTTAGAAATGATCTAATAATTAAACAATAAAATATTACAATATTTATATATATTTAAAGGAGGACGTTTGTAATTTACGTGAATCCCGATTTGCTTGCGTTTTAACTTCTATTGATGGACAAGAAAGGGAAAAAAATTACGACCAACGTAATAGGACCTATTCACTGTTTTCATTGCTAGGAGCTGATCATGATAACAGTCGCGACATGGAAATCAGGCAATACACTTCTGTCAATCAAAAAAATAGAGAAGGTACGAGGGGAGTGTGAAAAGGTACATGGAAAATTATTGTAATGATTTCTTTGATTGACGGCAGTGTGTTGTCCGAATTCCATGACGCGACTGCTGTCTCAATCAACACTAGTAATAAAAACAGTGGTGAACCTCTGATAGCCAACCTTGGGTTTTTCCTGTATGATCAATTACTCCGCCTTTCTCCCTCACCACCACCCAAATCAATTTCAAGACATAGACTGGCCTACCCTCTCTCTTAAATTTTACTACAAAACAGTGCCAACACTCAAGAAACATGTAATGATTCATTTAAATAATCTAAGAAAAATTAGTCGAAAAATTGTTGCTTCAATTTTGGAAGTTCAAATATTTTTAAGAAATTGGTTGAACAATTGTTTCTGCAATTTTGGAAGTTTATAATATTTTAGGATAATTTTGATAATTCTTTGTTTTTAACAGTGTAATGTTTTTAATCTACGTTTTCTTTTTATGTGGTTTACTTAAAATTTTTATTCCTCCCCTAATCATTTTCCCCATCCAATACACATTCAACACGTCGAGCACCAAACTGGTCAAAATCCATAGTGTCTGGGCTATAACACCTAGCATTTCTCTCTCGGGCGTATCCCAGGCAATATAACACCTGTAGTAGTAGTATGGAATGACTATTACTCGCGCAAAGAAAAATGATATTACCATCAACCAGGCGTTGGCCAGAAAACTGCGAGAAGTGTGCGGTTGACCAATCACTGAATAATACCATCTACATATATAAGATAATTAATTATTATTATTATTATTATTTTAATAATTTAAGTAAGAAGTAGTAGTATTTTCTGGGTAGAAAAGAGGTGTAAATATATATACCACCTTAGAAAATGGAGCTAAAGTGTGACGTCTCCAATTTCCAAAATTTGAAAAAAAATTCCTAAACTTCTTATAAAATCCTCACCAGAATTCTAAAGTTCTTTAAAAACATTTTGTGACATTATCACTTCTTTACTCTATTTATGGTCACTGAATTCAGATTATAAATTTGTTATCAAACATTTATTAAGGTGTCAAGGTTAATTTAATAATTAATAATTGGATTATATGGAGGATAATGAAACAGGGCATATAATGTTAAAGATTACCTTTGGTTGACGAACACAGTAGACAACTCAGCCAGCTGTCGAAAGTTCGCAAAGAATGGCAAGATGCCAAATATCTAGTGAGAAAAATGAAAGAGATAGTGACAGAGCTTTTTAGCCATTCCAGACCATGTGTCATTCTCTTGAGTATTATGCATTTTTTAAAATTTATGCTTTAACAATGGGCTCATAACCATGAGTGGTTAACAAGGGTATGAATGAACCTCCCTTTTTCCTCCCATTTATTCGACATTACTTCAAATGTAAAATGGCAAAGATTAACCCCTTTTTCCCAAAGTCCTGGCGATGGCAAGCCTGATCAAGACAACATTAATGTTATGTAGGTTATGTTATGAAAAAATCTTACTACTAAGATTCTTGAAATGAGAAATATTATGCTTTTATGGAGACATGCCTGGAGCAGTTTCCATGCGTTATGTTTATCGTAAGATGATCGTGTTATCCTATCATATTCCAAGTTTGAAATAAAAACTGGTATTATGAACTTATTGACAGCTCTATGAGTCAATTTCCATTGTGATATTTTTATCATCATTTGATGTATATATGTAGATGATAAATATTGACATGTTGACATCCCCGCCTCAAAGGCCTGTGGGGCGGGATTTTCTAATATGGTAAAAAATACTTACGACAACAAATATATAGGCAGTCATTGCCATCAAATGATGTACAAGCATGAAGTTATCTCCAATCAATCGATAGTTGTACAAGATTATGAAAAAATCTGCAATAAAAAGACTTTACTTAAAATACTTAGTATGGGGTTTATCAGCTACAACACTTCGATTTGCAAAATATTCACAATCAAAACTTTTTTGCAAAGAAATTGCACCTCTTCGAAGCAAGGTATTCAGAATGATTACTATAATTATTATTGTCAAATTATTAATCATTAATTAGGCAAAACACAATAGATATCATTCACCCAGGAGAAGTCTGTAAATCAGATAGAGAATCGTCTGCATTGCCATTCAACATTAAAAAAGATTTCCTAAGTCAAACTCATGATCACTCAAATCTCAATTTTTTTAGTAGAACATGACATTTTATTCCACTATACATTTGATAAGTGATTTATATAAAATATTTGCGTCTGATCTGTTTCACTTTGCAGCATCTCGCCTCTTATTATTATGATAATAACTGATTTATAAAGATTATTAGTTGAAGGTAAAGAACAAGTGTTGAAGGTGAAGGACATACCTGCAGTTATGTATCCCATGGTAATGGAAATTCCTATCCTTACCAATGGTGCATCATTCCTGAAAGTGAAAATTCAAACTGTAAATATTATATAAAAGTCTTAATAATAATAATAATAATAATAATAATAATGATGATGATGATGATGATGATGATAATAATGGGATTAACAGTGGATTTCACAGAGTGGCTCTTCTTACGCTGGATTCCAATTGGAGAACCTGGAAAACCCTCGAAGCACAGGAGAGAACCAACAAGCAACTCTACTCATATAAGGCACAGAGCTCAGTGGGACTCGAACCCAGGGTTGCATTTGGTGAGAGGTGACAGCTCTCACTGCTACGCCACCCTTGCTTCTTTAATTAAAGGCAGGAGGTACAGTACTTACCATATGGGATTTGCATTTGTAGCAGCATCGAAGAATAAGCAGTAAAGTGAAATAAAGCCAACAATAATGGCATGAATATTAGAAGCAATCCTATAAGAATAATAATTATTTGTTTAGTGGATGTCTTTGCAGTGTCAGGTCATATGACCCTAAACCCTTTTTAAAGAGCAGTGGGGTCATAAAAAAAGATTCAGTATTAGTGAGAAGGTTGAGTTTCAGCTCATAACATGTGAAATAATATTCTAAATAGTAAATAAATCAAAATACATAAAAAATGAAAACGAATTAAAAAAAGTATAATAGGAAATTGAAAATGAAAATGAAAATGAAAAATGGCACAGTAAGATAATAGACTATATTTCATAAGGATTTTTGAACGGAAAAATGTATGTATGTGTTGTGGTTGGAAAGACATAGTTTCTGCAATTTGTCTAATTTTGTTGGATTCTTAAGGACCTGATTAAGTCTGATTGATTATGCAGAGTACACAAACTACCTTGTTTCCCAGTCACATTTTTGAGACGGTGACAGGCTGCTATATGATTTAAAATATCTTGAAATCAATGGGCTTATAAAACAGGTTATGAATGAAAAGCTGATAAAGCTCCCAATTGCTGTGATGATGTATAACTTTGCATCGCTGAGTACTAGAGATATGGGCCATTTTTCTGAAAGAAAGAAAAAGGGATTACTTCAACTTCTTGCATTATATTTTGAGGCATTTTCACTCTACCTTATTACACCATCCACAGGAATTACAAATATCATCTTCTGTTACAGTATGAAGTAATTAATGCAGAATGAATGTAACTTATGCTTAGGTCAAACGTTGAACTTCTCAAGAGCCGAACCTAATTGAAAAAATGCATGACAAGGTAGTATTCTTTGATGTAATATACCCTTTTCGAGTTCCAAATTACTGCTGTGTTCCTTGATTACAGACTTATTTACTCAGGTTTAGCCTCGCATCAGTGTTTAAATATCCACAAATACCAATGGTAAAGTAAAGAATGCACGACTCCAACAATACAAACACTTTGAAATTCGATGGACCTTGACTGAAACATGTGAATATTCTACACAAAATCGAGGCTAAGCCTGAGTAAATGAGTCTGTGACCAAGGATTACAGCTGTAATTTGGAACTCGAAAAGGGTCTATTAGGTTTGGCTCAAGTGAAGTTTGACATTTGACCTGAGCCTTAACATTACTAGAATCTACAAACATTTGGGTAAGGGATGCACTAGTCAAAATATAATCTGAAACACTGGAGAGAAAATACTACCATATAATCATACTATAGTAATATCATTTCAAATGAGTGTAGTCCTTTCCACAAGGAAGCTGGGCAAATGGATCAACACCAACAATAATAATAATAATAAGCTTTATTGGGTAAACAGATAAAGCAAGGCTTTTTTCCAATCTGGCCCACTAATTATGGATTACAATAGAGTATCTTTAAATTCACCTATAAACATCTAAACATCTACAATTATGTACAATGCAAAATAGAGTACAAACACTAAATGTGTGCAATAGTTATCACTATTTAGCAGTAAACAGCACTAATTAAACAAAAGAAAACAATTAGCATAAAATAACATTATTTGGTGATATTTATGTTGCATACTTTGTGTGTTTGTACTCTATATTATAGTCTGTTTAGATTTACTTCAGTTGATGAATTTAAATTATCAAGAAAATGCTTTGTCTGAAAATGAAATGACTTAAGACTATTTTGGCTCAGTGAATTAGTGTGAAGACTATTCCAGACAGTACGAGCTAGAAAAGAGAAACAGCATTTGCCTGCATTAGTTCTCGCTTTTATTGGAAGAGTTAGTTTATAGTTTACAGCTCTAGTCCCGTACCAGCTGACTACCAGCTCAGCAGTGAATTTTGCTTCAGCCAATCACAGCACGTTTAGCTTTTTTGCTGACAGCCCTCATTCCCATACTATGGTAACCCAACTTTTGAGTATTTTTCTGTGTTTTTTTTTCTTTTGTTTCTTTTGTTTTTGTTTTTGCTTTTTTTGACTAAAATATTATATAGGTGCCTACAAGAAGCAGAAATATGGAAAAGAAGAATGAAAACAATTTCACTTTACTGCCAAATTTGCTTCATTCTTTTAAGCTCAAAAAATGCTTAAAGCTAGTCATTTTGCTTATATATGTTTTGTGCATCATGTTCACCACTCTGCTGGTAGGCAAGTTTGAAATAAGAAAGAAAGCATATAAAGAGACTGACAGATGTACAGACAGACAGACAGATTGACAACAGACAGACAGACAAACAATGGATGAATGGCCAGACAGATGGATGGACAGACAGATGGACAGAGAGTGAGAGAATGACTCTTCTGAATTCTTGATTAAAAACTAATTAATAAATAATAATGATTAATAATATTTTGAATCCAACCCTTTTCACACTTCAGATAATTTTTTTCTCTAGACCACATGCCACTCATTTTTTGAGCTTTATTCAAGTTAATAATCATATACATTATATCAAATCGCGGGAAAAACACGTTATGGGTTTAATATAAATTAATATGCAATCGTTAATTTTCCTTTGTTTATTCAAAACAAAATATTAAGTAAAACTTACCAGTTGTGGGTCTATAGACCGCCAGTAAGATCAAAGCGGTTGCCCAAATAAAAAAAAGAAAAGATAAAACGACTGGATGCATAGAAATTTTTTTATTATTTAGCGTAGTTATATCCCAAAAAACGTAAGCATTTATAGCGGATATATACTGAAACTGATACGCGACACCAATTAATGACCATTGCCTTTCTCTCCTAAAACGCAATAAAACGAAATACAGAGTATGCAATATCGTAATAATATAAATTGCAAAGTGTACAATAATATAATAAAGTTTAAAAACAATGAAAAAATCCGAGTCGATAATTTGTTTATTTCTTATATTTCCAATGGCGAATACTATGAAAATTGTACGAGGTACTTGTTACGCTAACAAAGGACGAGCCAATATATTGCCCTATATTTGCACAGTACGGAAATCTATCTTCCATGCAAACAACTACAAGAAAAATAACTAAAATTGATTATAAATTCTAAAGATAAACTCACCTTATGAAAAAGGAAGTGCGATCAAGTCGACTGGACTTTAGCCCTTTTCACGTTACTTTGGCGTGTCATGTTTATTTTACATTTGTAAAGTCACGCAATATGTTCTAAGTTACTTATTTCGGTCGAGTTACTTGCTCCTCGCAATGTGCTCCCCGTTAATAATTTAAAACTAAGAGTTAGGGATAAACGGCAAATTTGATAAATAAGTGCACAAAATATAAGTTTCAAATATCTAGAGGATTAGGATTTAAAGATTTTTAATAACACGTCTATTTGAGATCGAAAATAACCTTTTTTACCAGGCTCTTTCGAAATAATAAACCACAGGAATCCATATAACAAAAAAAACATACAAGTTGAGAGAATGTCAATCTGCTGAGATGTCAATCTGCTAAAAATTTGACTGCGGATTTTCACACATTTTTCTATTATTGTTCATTTATTCTGAGGAAATTTTGTGTGTTTTTATTTTATTAGGTTTTTAAGTAGGCCTTGAACAATATATTTTAAGATTTAAAAAATTCATATAAATAAATATATAAAAAAATAAATATAATAATGTTCCATATACAAAATTCCTACCTTCAGTAATAAAAACAAAATGCATTCCAGCAAAATGTCAGTGGAATCTCAAAGTGAATTAATATGATTGAAGTTGTGCATTCTTTACTTTCCATTATCTTTTGTGAATATAGCCTATGAATACAGCTGATTCACTTCAGCCTCTGTAGGCTATTGTGAATATTAAGACACAGAAAAGAGAATTTAACCCTGAATGAATAAGTCTGTAATCAAGGAACACAGCAGTATTTGACTAATTTACAAACATTATAAGTCCAGCAATTGCCCTATTTCACTATGACGTCACATCAAACAATCTTCAACAATCTATTGTTTAAACACAAAGGATCATGGTCAAATTGACGTCAAATTGCGTTGATTTGACAGGGTCAAATCAACGCAAACAAATTCACCGAAAATTGTTCTTAAACCCGTATCAATCCATGAAGAGAAGTAGAATAGCCAGCAAACACTCAGAATATTTTTTAGTACATAATAACACATATTTTATCTGAAAACCAGACATTTTTGATTATACTGTTTTGCTAGAAGCAAATTTTGTTGAATCTTTCATTGGATTTGGCGATTCTATCTCCCATATAAACAAGCAGCGACGTCATAGTGAAATAGAGCAACTGCAATGCAGGGATAACGCTGTACTCCATGCATGCATTAGCCTATGACCACGATAATGAGCAGACAGATACAGACCTATGCAAGTAGGTTTGATGATGGCATTGACGGTAATGATGATATTAATGATGATGGTGATTATGATGATGGTGATGACAGTGATGATAATGGTGGTGATGACAGTGATGATAATGGTGGTGGTGATGATGATGATGGTGGTGGTGGTGGTGATAATGGTGGCGATGACGATGTTAATAGTAATAGTCATTATGATAATAAATAATACTATACTATAAGCAATGCTACAAATAAGGCTGGAAAGATGAAACGGAGAGGAAGGGAAGAAGGAGGAAGACAAAAGGAAAAAAATACATGCATACTTTATTCAATTTTAATCCCAACTACTGGGATGAGGAAACATTTTGACTAGTGCATCCAAAGAAGTCCAATAATTAAGCAATTCACATAGTGATCTACTGGACTTCGAGAACAATAACTATGAATGAAACTCCAAATGGGATACCCCAGGGTTACACTGCAATGCAATACACTTAAACAGCATTACAAGACAACTAAACGTAATGACAAGTAGTTTGGGATACGATAAAAAGGCGTCAAATAAATCCTTGTAAATAACCCATTCATACCCTTAGAGAAAAGATTTCCAAACAACCTTGTCGACCTGCAAAAGCGGTCATAACGATCATGTACAATTCAGCTTGAAAATCTTTATACTTTATTACCTGAATCCATCTCTGGGGTTGTGAATACGATTCTTGTCAGCAATTTGAAATTCCCTCCGTCTTAGAAATCTCAAGAACCGTGACAATCCATAAAATATAAGAAGACTGACACATACAAAGGTTTATTGATGACCAAGATCACTATCACGTGTCGATCAGTGAATTATTTATATGATGTGAGATTTTCGATCGTGAGCCAGCAGTACAGTCGTCAGCGAACTCACAACAAAGAGCCTTGAAAAAAAGATGAAAGTATTCATACTACATTTTTTTAGACAAGAAAATTAAGGGAATTTGATTTGAAAACCAAGGTATTTTCTTATGGCTTAAGATAACTGATATATTTTAACGAATTTTTTTCGTGTAGTCTGAGGCCGGTCAGTGTCACGCGGGAAATGTCACGCAATAGAATTTCTGACGACTCCCGTAGTCAAAGTGTAACGAATTTACCGATCCTGTCTGAAGGTAAATAATAATAATAATAATAATAATAATAATAATAATAATAATAATAATAATAATAATAATAATAATAATAATCAATATTTATATAGCGCCTATCCAAATCTGCTACGCGTACAGCCTGGGTACAAAATAATCTGGCCAATAAGCAGATATAACTAGCTAAAAACTAGTGTGAGCTGCGTCGGTGTTTCTAATGAAACAGTAATGATGAAAAGGTAAATTATACACCGTGAAAAGATGAAAAAACTTACTGACGTTTCGGACGCTAGTCCTTCGTCGGAGTAAAAGAGCTTTTACTCCGACGAAGGACTAGCGTCCGAAACGTCAGTAAGTTTTTTCGTCTTTTCACGGTGTATAATTTACCTTTTCATCATTACTGGCCAATAAGCAGGTCACTGCATAAAACTGCGGGAAATCTATATTTGTCAACTCGATCAACCTCCTGTTCAAGTTTTTGTAGTATTTCCCTAGATATCTAAGGTCAATCCACTTGGATACATTACATAATGTTCACAAGACAATTCCAATATAAGTCATCCACTTAATGCCAAAAATATTTCTTTTTTCAGTGCAACTTTTGTACTGTATGGCTGATAGTATAATTCTTTATACACAGGCAAAAAAACACCCGGGGGGGGGGGGGTACTCCCCTATATTTGCTATACGAGTATGTGCCGCCCTATAGGGTTTGGTTTTTCGGCTTTTGGGTCTGGGGTAGGGTATCATTTTTTGACATTTTGTCTGGGACAGGGTATCATTTTAGTCTGGGATAGGGTTAACGATTTGGTCATTTTTGTCTGGCGAATAAGCTACGCTTTCTGCCGGCACAAAAACAATAAAAACGTTAATAAATATTGATTGCAATCTGTTGAAAAACGGTATTTTCCTTCTTTTAGTCTGGGATAGGATATGTAAAATCAAATTTTTAGGTCTGGGATAGGGTCAGGGTTTTGAGATCTTGGCGGCACACCCCCTACCCAAGTTGGGGTGGTATTACCCGCCCCGGGAAAAAACAGCTCCTGTAAGATCTCAAATCCAAGAAATGAATCCATTACTAAAGGTAGGAGTTTTCAATTTTGCCTTGTCTAATTTCTTAATATTTTGTCTAATCTTGAAGAGAGACCGGCCTGATAGCCTTGTATAGCAAAGATTGTATACAGTCCTTTGACTAAACGGAGCTTCAAAAAACACGTCTGCTCGTAGTGAGTTGCTTGCTACTGAGTCAAATAAGTTTGAATCAAAAATAACATCCCTGATATGAATCGCCTAACTGGTCTAAACAAAATATTGTTATTAGGTTGGAAAAGAATACAGTGTTTCCGAGAAAATCGACGAAATTTTTGACTTCGTGAATCCTTCTGTAGCAAGTCGCCGTACGGTGACGTAGGAATAGCCACATATTTGGGCTTCCTGTTTCTATTGAAGTTTGAGCCTACAGTGTATTTCCAGCGGATAAAAATCAAAATCCAAGATGGCGGACAAAGAAGACATGGTGTTCTTTGAAGTATTTCTTGGTATTTTTGTTGTTTTGTTACTATCTGTGGTTGCAAGGCTTTGGTGGGTTTTAGGAAGAAGACGTAGGGATGTCCGTAAACGAGAAAGTCCAGTTAAAACTTTGATCATTGCTGGTTCAGGTAAGGTTGAAAGTCTATTTGTAACCTAAACTTCTTTGCGAGGAATGACTGAATATACTAATTTGTTCACTCAATATAAAGTTGATACAGATATCTAATATTTGAATTATTACAATAAATATTAGAATTAGATAAATAAAGAATGAATGATAGTTAATGATCAGGTGAATGAATGAATGAATGGACTAATAAATAAATGAATGAATTAGTGATCAAATGGATGGATGGAGGGATGGATGGAGGGATGGAGGGATGGATGGATGGATGGAGGGATGGATGGTTTGATGAATTAGTAAATAAAATGTTAATGTATGATATTTCTTAGGTGGCCACACAACTGAAATAATAAGACTTGTTAGTGGATTATCATCCATGTACTCTCCCAGAATATATGTCATTGCTGATACAGATAAAATGAGTGGAAACAAGATAGAAGAATTCGAAAAAGAAAGACAACTAGAAAATATGGTAATGCATTAATTAAAACGTCTTTCAAATATTTAGCTACATTGGTTCTTTGACTCATTTGAAATTATTATTTCATAATAACAAATATTTGTTTTCCAGGATGAGAAGATGACAAGAGGTTACGAAATTAAAACCATTCCCAGGAGTAGAGAAGTGCTTCAATCATGGCTGACTTCCTTCATTACGACTCTTTATGCTACAGTATTCTGCTTTCCGTTGGTTTTCAAGAGCAGACCAGAATTGGTAGGCAGGGGATTTGAACTTGAAAACCATACAGATCGGGGACACCCCCCCCCCCCCACCCCCACCCTTAATCCACTAATGAGTAGATTAAGATTTGAGAGCAGCACTTATCCTGTTCATAGCACAGTCTTTTTAAGAACCTAATTGGTGTTTGCTTTGAGTTTTGGAGGGTTATGTCTTGATGTGAATCATGGGTGTAGCATATGCTCAACTTTCACCTCTAGACTAACTTTTACATTTTAAATTTTATTGGTATCTTTACAGGTTATTTGTAATGGCCCTGGAACCTGTATTCCTGTGTGTTTTGCAGCTATTGTTATGAAGGTAAAACATAAGTTAATTATACATGAAGTTGCATTTTTTCATGGAGGTACTTTCATAGGACATTTCCACCTTGGGAATGTCAGTCCCTTCCATGAGAGAAGGAGAGATGAGGTTTTGAACTTATTTTGGTAGTTTGTCTAAAAATTATATTATAATCAATACCTTTACGGGAAGATGAACTGACTACTCTCAGTAATAGAGGCTTTGCACTATCACAAGACAGCAGCCATGTTAGATGGCAGGAACGATACAATATTGTTTTACATGAGAATTAATTCAATTCCAGAGAGCAAATGGATTTTATTGTTCTGCCATCTGACCACAGACATTCCAAGTTGTTACAGGTGCCTGGCATATGATGGTGCAAAGCCTCTATAACAAAAGGTTTTCAGTCAAGGATAGAAAAATGTGTAACTCAAATAAGCCTATAAAAAGATAACTAATATATTTTATCCCATTCTTGTGATTTGTTTCAGATTATTGGCTTACAAGATGTCATGATAGTCTATGTTGAAAGCATGTGCCGAGTGGAAACATTGTCCTTTTCAGGACAAATTCTTTATCATTTTGCTGATCACTTTTTTGTTCAGTGGCAGAAATTACAAGAAAAATATCCCAAAGCAGTTTATCTTGGTAGACTCGTTTAGATATGATGACATTGATGACATTTATAAGATGAATTTTGGGCTTATTTAGAGTTTTCAATAGAGTGCAACTAGTTTACCCATGAAATAGGTAACTTGCTATTTATAATTAAATAGCACTAATTAGTACTAAATGTGAGCCAAATATTGTTGCTCAGTAAAGCTTTAAAAAACACATTCATGAAAAGAATAGCTGAAGCGTATAAAAACACTCAAAGTCCCACAAGTCTTTTGTTTTATTTATTCATATATTTTTGTTTCCTATGACAGACTAATCTACATATAAACCAAAACAATTAGATTGTGTTTGTTATTATTAACAATGAGATTCACAAGAAACTGAAACTCTTATTTCGTTTATCCTGAGTAGTTTTTAGTTCCCAAGTCTAAAGGAATGCTCATGTACGTAGGTTTTTACGGCTGACTGGTCTCTCATACTAATTTGTACTTTGTACTCTAACATAAAAAGCACAAATACATATCTCTTTAGGTAACTAGGTTTATTAGAATTTAATTAAATTAACCAGTGAACATAGATTTTTTGGTTTGTAAATAAAAAAGTATTAGAATATATTTGCCTTATTGTTTTAATCTTCATAGCTGCCATGTTTGATGAAATTAATAGTCATAAGTGTATTGTGTAATATCATCCAACATGACCACCATGTCTTTTGGTATTTTGAGGTTTATTTTCTTGGGAATGATTGCGAACCAGCAATTGTTGTTGAATGAATATTTTAATTTATACAGTTTAATTTATGAATGAGCAAAACCCTGGTAAAAATTGTAAAACATTTGTCAAGCAAAAAATGCTTTCTGAAGAACAATTACGGCCATTAGCAAAACCATAATCTATGGAAAGGATTTAAAGTGCAACAATCTCATTACTATAGCCATTTTCCTCTCCAATTCCACTGTCAATTCGATTAGGCCTTGGGATTTCCTTGGGATGCCTTCCTTCTTCCTCTGATTCACAATAACCATTAGTCAAATCAGTCTCTCTCACTTGATTTGATACATCTGGAAGATTATTATTCCCCTCATCGTAATCAGGTTCTTTAAAATAATCCAGGCATGCCAAAATACTTTCCAAAGATTCTCGATGACGAGCAACTTCATCTAGAACTTTACACTTGTTTTTATAGTGTTGCAGCATAATTTCTTTTTCATTGGATTCAAGTTGGAGTCTCTCGACAGTCTTTCGTAAATCCTGAATTTCCTCATCCTTCTGTAGTAAAGTTTGCTTCATTCGAAGTGGAAGTACAGCTAGATTTTCTGCATGGGCTTCATTTTGTTTTCGGAGAACTCCCGATAGCTCTTTCACTCTTTCTTCAAGCTCCATATTCGCCTTGGACAACGCTTGAATATGGTTGTTAGCCTCCTTTATCGCTCCAGCTGGGAAGCTCATGGCTACGTACTTCAAGAACTTAAGGTAAAGTTTAAAATTCGTTAAGAAAACAGTGCAAAAAATGTTATTGTTTAAGAGCTTTTGACATTTCCTACACCTTCGTTGGACGCCATCTTGACTCGGAATGAATGACTCTTTATTTTCGTATCCCGAAATCCCAACGAGACGGGCCCGACCGGTTTCGGTTCATTCGATATATATATTCGGAGATATTCGATGATTGATCGGCAGTTTCTTCATAATGCAAAATGGCGGCCAAACCAAACCAAAGTGAACTTGAAGCTGTTAGTGACATTATACAGTCTCTACAGCAACAAGCCAACACGTTTTTTTAAAGGAATGTAAGTATTTGTATCCATGCTCTATATTTAAACCAGAAACTGGTTTCGCTTGGCTTTAGCTACGATTTTTCTGCTTAAAAACTTCAACCAAGCATTCATCAGCTGTTCTTGACCTTCTCTTTTTACTTCACAGGCAGATGTCTTCAGGAAGTTATTTTTCAATTGACGATGCTAGAGGTTGGTATCACTTCGTCTTTTGCGGTTCTATAAATGAGATCGAGTTTTAAGTGCTTTTTTATGACTTTTGTTATCATTTTTAGCAAATCTTAACAGCTTATCCAACATGACTGACACCCTCCAAGAAAAGCTTAAGTCTTCTGGTATGCACGCGATTCCCTTAGATTCTGAGATGCTGCAGCTTGATTGCCAAGCTACAGTAAGGAAAGGAAACGAAGATTCTGAAGCTGGGAAACTAACGATGCAAAGAGTACAGATGAACTGTTCTGCTGTCAACAAGACAATGTCATCTCTAAAAAAATAACTGGAATGCATCTGTGTTGCTAGTACTTGGTGCTCAAGCATACACTTACAAGATTGTACATGTGTTCACTGGGTGTAACATCTTGGCAAGCATGGATTCTGCATCATCCATACCAAAAGAAGATTTAAAATAAAAGAGTTATCTGATATCACACGAAAAACTGACAGAAAAGACAACAATGAAAGCAGCAGTTGACATTTAAGCTATTGGCATATTTCGAGATGTAGTTTTTATTCTTATAGAAGATTCATAACAAGGACAAGTTTAAGCTAATTATTATCACCCCTAAAATTTATGTCAAACCACTTGCTAACTGATTAAAGATGATCAATGAGCTTGGAGAGTGAAGTGAGCAATTATTAGAGCAAGAATAGTGGTACTAAAAGTAGCTTGTGTTCTTCAGTAGTTTTCAGTTTTTGCTGTTGTGGTTGGGAGGGGAGGGGACGGGGAAAATGAACAATGCTCGCAACAACCACAGACCACTAGGCAATGTAAAAGGTTACTTTGAGAATTATCTTTGAGGAATTCCCTGGTAGAAAGGGGTTCTAAGATCTCAAAAAGCACCCCCTAGATCAACCCTAAGATTTGGTCACTATTTTTTTTTTTTCTCTATAAATCTTATTCAATTAAAGATTATTTAAATTGAAGGTTCATTGAATTTTATCCTTACGCATCATAATAACAAGACACTTAACAATAGAACGATCTTTTAATAAAGCGTTATTTAAACTTCGTCTTAAAAAGTGTACGTCAGTATGCAGTGTGGGTATGTACCCTTTTTTGGCGGGTAATGGTATAACCGCTGAGTGGATGTAATTGCGGGCTCAGTGTTTTTGAAAGCAACGTGAAAAGACAGCAGTGCTGATCCAGCAATCATGGAGCAATTTTATACAATATTCGATGACTTTGCTCACCGATTTTATAACCTACCTATGTTTCCTCTCCTACAATGTGGTCACTTTGTCATAGTAACACTAGGACTTCGAAGGAATATAGGTAAGACTAAAAACATTCACAAAAAGAACACAAGCACTAGCTGCCATCAAACTTTTCATTTCACCTCGTTTGTTTAACAAAGAAATTACTGCTGAATACGAGTTAAGTTCAATTAAAGTTGGTGTCTTTCTATTTGCGACTCGTTGGGATGACGGAATGTAAAAAACATTTTCGGATTAAGCTTCGTGGTTTGTAAAAATAGAATTACTTGTATTGGTTGTCAAGGTAAATGAAAGGTAAGGCTTTAATATTTGCAAGAAAACTGAAACGAAACGAAGTTAGTTAGTGGCCATGTTGATGTAAATTTGCTATTTAGCCTTGTCAAATATATATTATCGTGGATTAGATTGTGTACTTCGATGGAGAGTATGAATATGCCGTTTTCCCCATAGGCTTGACATTTGCTCGTAGCAATCCTCTTGCATGTTTGGTGTCAACACTCATAGCAAATCTTAGTGGAGTTCTGCTGATCAACCTACTCTTGGGTCGTCCTATTATACTGTTCTTCCAAGATGAGAGACAGATAATGATTATCACTGGTATATGGTAGGTGCAATCTATCTCTTTCCTCTTGCCTGCCCCCACTACCCAACCAACCACTACCACTTTGGGCTGCAGAAGGGGTGGGGCAGGGGGGCTATAGCTTCTGCACTTTTTCCCTGTTCCCCTAATACTAGTATTTTATATTTTCCAATCTTTAAATAGCCCCCCTCCCCCACCACTTTTTAGGCTGCTCCATGTCCCCTGACTACACAGGCTACTTAAGTAAACTTCTTTCTTGAGCCTGTCACTCCATATATAAGGTACATATACATAGGTGCATAGCCCATTATCATAGATTTTTGAAAGGTGGTGACAGACTGCCCCTCCCCTCCCCCCTCCCCCCTCCCCCCTCCCCCACATACATACACAAATTCTTAAACGTACCCTCCCCTCCCACACACAAAAAATGTCAAGCATATATTTCCTGGAACCACCCCCTGAGATAGCATTGGCCTGATGATAACATAATATGCGAAAGTTCTACAATATGTGTATACTGCATATATGCCAGAGTATGCCAATGTAGTGCATGTGGAGTGCTCAAGCCCTGTAGGAGAGCCCCGCCTGGGAAGGAGAGATGGTCGTAAAATACAATAATAATAGACCTTTCCCGAATTTGCTTGACTGATCATGAAACAATGGTTTCAAGTGGAGGCTAAACTTGATGAATAAAAGAATCAAGTCCAGTCTTGACTTCAAACCATTGTTTCGTGGTCAGTCAAGCGAATTCGGGAAAGGTCTATTTATGATAATTACATAGTGCAGTACCTTTGTATCAAATATTTACTCACATTCATCTTGAATCTCTTCCAGGTATTTCACTTTTTTCTGTCCAAAAGATCTCTTTTATAAAGTTTTGAGATCCAAACCCTGTTTTGTAAGTCTGTATTTTAAATCATTTATTTTGGTTTTATTAATGCCTTTATCCAACTTAATTAAAGTGCTACTACGACGAAAATCGTTCAAACTTGGATTCAGCTGAAACTTCCTAAAAATACTCTTTAAAGGTCCAATAATCACTGTATGAAGTGTTTTCTCGATATTCAGTACGAAAGTATGATATTTTTACGATTATTTTTTGGAGTCTGTGACGTCATACACTCAACATCAAACATTGCTACGTATATTTCTTTGTATATAAATCCTTAATTTATTTTATTCCTATGAAGCCCAAAGGGTGGCTAATGTGCTTATTTCACATTACTTGTGACTATAATTTATATTTTGGGGTGTTTGGGTATTTCTTTCTCCCTTTACTACTGATATTTTGATCATAAACTACAAAGAAATGTATGGAGCAATGTTCGATGTTGAGTGTATGACGTCACAGACTCCAAAAAATAATCGTAAAAATATCATACTTTCGTCCTGAATATTGAGAAAACATTTCATACAGTGATTATTGGACCTTTAAAGAGCATTTTTAGGAAGTTTCAGCTGAATCCAAGTTTGAGCGATTTTCGTCGTAGTAGCACTTTAAGGAGGTCTGGTAAATTATTTCTTTTCAGACCATAATCATTCTGTTAAAAGAAGCCCACAGAGCAAAAGGAATACTAGGGGGAGTAGAGTTGGGATTGTCTCTCTATCCTGATGCTGTGCTCATCACAGTTATTTTTGGTTTTCTTAAAGGTAAATATTGCAAACTTCAACTCTTATGAAACCCTAAAATAACCCTAAAAGTTTTGCAAACACATACATGGTTTACTCAACGATAGGATTGTTAGTGTGCTTGGGTTTAAAAGGAGAAAAACCAAAGACACTGGAGAAAAATCGTTGAATTTACTCAAATGCAATGCCGAGTCTCCACGGCTGAGTCTCACATCTGGGAATCAAACCTGAAACCCCCCCGAGGTTAATCCTTTTAACCAGTTTCTGAAGATGAATGCTTAATTATTTAACACAAGGTGCTGCTGGATTACTCACTGAACCTTTGGGAGCCGCCATACGTGGAACTTTAACTATTGAAAAGAATCAAGCTGTCAAGCCATCATAGTAAGTTTTTTATTTGTTAGATTTTTTGCTTTTGAATACCTTATATATGATATTATTCAAAATGATATATTCAGAAGCACAGAACAACTTCTGGGTTGATCTAGAAAGTATGCATTGATACGACTCAAAGATTAATTCAGTTAAAGTTTTGGTGTTGGGAATTTTTTTGGAGGAAGAAAAAACTAGAGAAAACCCCTCTTTGAGGAAGAGAACAAATAGTCCCTGGTAATCCCAAGTTCAGGATTTAAAGGAGTGATTGACAATTATTGACAGGATTTAGGGGTGGGCTGACAGGGCCATGCACCCTTTTTTTGGAAACAAAATCCAGGAATATTAACACATTGTATTTGCATGTAGTCTTTGCATATGGTCCGGCCCACCCTTTCTTTGATTCTTGGATCCACTCTTGTGTTAGATCAATCTCTCAACCACGACTGATCAAATTTTGTTGATGTTGTTTAAATTTTTATTACAGTAATTCCAAGGTGTCATTCTGTGTCAGCATCATTTATACCATGTGTCGCAAAGGAATAATTACTGTTTCTCTGCCCTATCTGTGCCTGACTGCCTACATCGTACTTGCTATTGTCCAGGTTACTTTGTACTGGACAGGAGGCGGAGATCCTTTTACTTCCATTGAAAATGCTTTGTCACCATACTGCTTTGGTTCACCTTCAGTGGAAAGTAATTCCTCTCAAACCAAGGAAAAGAGTAAAAAAGAATAATAAAAGAGCAACAGAATTGTGCGATATTTGTACTGTTCTAATACAAACATACTAAGAAATTTATACTACAAATAAATTGAAAGACATCTATTATAAGAATGTGGTGTAGTCATGAATATTTTATTGATTAACATCTACTTTTTAAACACTACAGTAATGAAAATTACAGTAATAAATTATTGACTTTACAACTGTGATATTCTGGTTAACTACAATGTAGCCCTGCGGCTTCGTATGATCAATGAATGGATGCATTTCGAAAAATATCTTGAACATGAGGCTAACGTGAAAATACAAAAGAAATAATTACTGATCTTATCAAAATCCATTGTTTTCAGTCTGCATTATCCCAACAAATGCATAGAGGAAAATCAGACATATTTAGTTCATTCATTATTGGCTTTGTTTCTATGATAAACAAGCTAGAAAGAAAACAATTGGATTTTGATAAGAACAATAATTATACTAGATAATCACTTTGGCATGCAGCATTCGTAGGTATAATGCAGGCAGCTGAGGGCTACGCATTATACGCATTATACCCTGCATTATACCTACGAATGCTGCGTGCCTCGGTAATTATCTATTAAATAACACATTGCATACAATGGGCAGCTTCGCATCCAAAATAATTTTGATATGGGTGAGATGGAGGAATGATCACAAATTGGCTTAACACTTATTTGCTATTTTTACTTATCATATGATTGTCCATAAAATACCTATATTTCTCCTATTCGAAAAACTGATATTTTCACATGTGAAAATAACATGTTATTTTCACATGTGAAAATATCGTTACCATGTGTATTTAAGCTATTAAGTTATAAATAAAAACTTTTTATAATAATGAACGCTTGTTATGTTGATTTTATGGATAATTATATAATAAACAGAATATTACATGGGCTCTTGGAGATACGAAATTTATCTTCTCATGTTGAAAATCTCTCACTCGTTCGTGCTTTTCAACACTTGAAGATAAATTTTGTATCTCCGCGTGCCCATGTAATATCCTCTATCTAAAGCAATATTATCTACGAGTAGCAAATGAAAAATATTTAAATCGATAATACAGTTTATGACTAAAGCATATATTGCATTCAATGTCAGATAAAATTTGAAGTAAAAAGTTGATTTTTTTGTTGAGTGAGGAAAAACGTTTTTGCGGTGGTACGGAGAGGACACTCGGACTGTGAACACTGAATTTCTTTGTCACTTTTTAAAATGACAACAGAACTGTAAATTATCCCTTGAGCCAATTGATTGAAAATAAGACTTAAATTGTCATCACTCAGTGTATTAATATTGGACAGCAGTGCCTTATTTTAAAGGGTTTGAAAAAGTAAAAGTTTAGGAAATAATCTGGAAAATGCTCTTAAGCCTTCACAGTTTGAGTGTCGCTGTAAGTATAACATTCATTTTCAATACAAACATACATTTCAAATTATATATATATGTCAATTCAGTACAACTAAACCTTTAAGGTCAGTTTAGCTAATTAATTTGTCATTTAATCAAGGCCAAGAACTTAAGAGAAAATTGTTTGAATATATTTATTTATTATCATCATGATGACTTCACTCAAAAAATTTCAAACAATTTTCACTTAAGTTCTGAGCCTTTTTGTCATGAAACAATTTTAGTGTACAATTAAATACCACAGTACTAAAAATAGAATAAAATGTTACATTGAATACATTAAAACATGGATAGTATTTACTAGAATATGATACTGTAAATTTATGAAAACCATTATTTCCAAAAGTATTAATATTTTCTAAAATGGATTGAAACAAGACATCCTCTTTCTTCTAAGACAACTTCTGTTAGAAGCTGTGCTGTTAGGCTGCATTCATAATGTATGTACGGGAGAGGTGAAATTGAGGGGGGATTGGGAAAATTTTGGTAGGACAAAGGGGGGGATGGGCAAATTTTAATCAGAAAAATTGGGGGGATGCACAATTTTTGAAAGAAGCTACAAGTCATGCTTAGGGGGGATCGTATTTTTTTTGCATGACTTTAAGGGGAGGTGTTAAGAATTATTCTGGACATTTCAAATTTTCACCTGCCCCTCCCTCCCCTCCCCCCTCTGCCATACATTATGAACACAGCTTTGGAAGACTAATAACTTAACTATTACCATACCATACTGTACCATCTGGACCTTGATCACAACCAAGGGGTTCAGTAGCTCATTGGTCAGGTTCAATTCCCGCCTGGAGCTCTGATAATTTTGTACAAGAAAAAATAGCTTGATGAAACAGGGTCCTGGAGGGGTAAAATGGTAAATGCCATGATCAAGACAAAATATGTCAGGTAAATGGGTAATAGACAACTGTCAATCAAATAAAATGTTCTTATGTACCTTCTTGTGTTTCTATCATACCTTTATAATATGCTCTAATGATTTTTTAATATTAATAGTAGTATAGGAATAAAAACAATAAGTGAACCTTTTTTCTGTAAGTGTTCTTGTCATTCTCTTGAGTATTACTTTTTTCAAGTAGAATCGTTGGAGTAAAAAGCTTACGCAATGGATGCTAGGTGTAAACTATTTTTTACACTAAAAGTAAATATTAGATTATAATAATTATTAGTGGATTATTAGACATTAACTGTGCATTCATCTCCTTCAACCAAGTGAGTATAGCGCATCGTCATCAGCTCAATGTTGTGTTGGCGGTGTTGATTGACCTGCAATGATTCATCCATGCCATCTGTTTGGTCTTTTGCGAAGTTAATAAAAACCTGAGGACAACATAAAATATGTTTAAACAAACTGGGCAGGAGAAGAGACAACACAAGAAACCTTGAAGCATCACATGGATACTTCCAAGCGTTAAAATGGACACCTCCTCCAAGTGTCACACAGACACCTTCAAGTGTCACACGAACACCTCCAAGCAGCATGCGAACACCCCCAAGTGTCACACTGTCATAAATATAAAACATGATAAGGATTTTTTTATGGCAAATGTTTGCAAAGTTGTAGGACAGAGACAACTGGTAATACTGTATTTAAGAAAACTATGTCTCATACCTGGTCCAGTGTGGTCTGTGAGACAGAATAATCTTCGATATCAAATATTTTCCGATTTGCTTCAAGCTGACCAAACAACTTGCTCACTGACAAGCCTTGTGAAGGCACTTGGTATTCCAGCATGTTAAGATGTTTATCCTAGGAGAAGAAAAATGTTGAATTGCTATGATTGGTTGGTACATTTGATGCAATAACATACTAGATGCTAATGAGAAAGTATAGATACCTCTTCCCAGTAAACCGTGGCAGTTGAAATTTTTTAATCACCTTAGTAGTGTCTGTTATGTTAACCGCAAATCGACCATGTGGTGCCAATGTTATAACATGTGGACAAGTTTTTCACACCACGTGATTAAAACTTGACTGAATTTGGACTACATGGTGTAAAAAAACTTGTCCACGTGGTACAACACTGACATCACGTGGTCAATTTGAAATGTACTTCTGGATAACATAACAGACACTACAAAGGGGATAAAAAAATCACAACTGCCTCAGTCCACTAGGAAGAGTAGTAAGTAACGTTGTCTCAAAGGAATCCAAACAAGAACAGAGAAAACAAACTTCAGAAACAAAACAAAAAAAGTAGCAGGTGAGAAAATACGGAAAACAGTGTGAAATTTAACAAATAGACATCAGTTTTTTGAGTGTGTTGTGAGTGTGAATGTCAACGTGAGAGTATTCTCCAGAAAGACTATTGTTGGTGGTGAATGATGTTTCGACAACTATGGTAGTAAACTCAGTTTAAATGAAAAAGTAGTATAAGAGAATATAACAATGAAGAAATGATTAGTGAAGTTACCTTGAGAATAGCACGAGGAAAGACCGTCTTGATGAAGTCAGAGACCTGCTCTGTTTGAGGGTTTGGTCCAGCCACCCTTAACACTACTGTATATCCATCGCCGTACCTTGGATAAGAGTGTAGGTTTTGAGAATCGTTAACTGTAACTTGCGTTTTGGTAATCGAGTTTCAAAAACGTTGAGCGGTTTTCGTATAAGCGGGAAACATACGGTACTGAGTTACAGCACGCACATGGTACGACATACCGTAATATTCAAATGGCTTCCATAAGAATGGTTTTCACAAGAGTGGGAAACATACGGTACTGGCTTACAGCACGTACACGGTACGACATGTTATAACATTGGAATAGCTTCCCAAAAAATCCCCTCTATTAACTATGCTTACAGCACGTACATGGTACGACATGCCGTTATATTGAAATGGCTTTACATAACAATGGTTTTCACACGAGTGCAAAACGTACGGTACTGACTTACACCACGTAAACGGTACGACATGCCTTAACATTGAAAAGGCTTCCCACTGCCTTCCAGTCATTCTGTCAATCACAACGAGTAGTAAAGGCTACGGTAAGATACGGTATGGCCACATTGCGGCTACGAATTTGCAACGTCATTTCGCACTCAACGAAAACCGCTCAAGTTGCAAGTCATTATCTTACGTTCCCGACTCAAACGAAAACCGTGTGAGCTTAGGCTCGTGTAACTCGTGAACTAAGCGATCGCTTGGATGAAACTACTCACTTGTTTTTCAGATGCTGTGGACTTCCTAGACACTTGAACTGACCATTAACCATGATGGCTACTCTGTTACACAGAGCCTCGCACTCCTCCATGCTGGAAAATACAACAAAGTATATTCGAATTGGAATCGAAGTTGATTTTCACAGATTTTCACATTAGAAAATGGCAGCCATGTTGGATGAGAGAATTTCCTTTACTTTATTTCTCATGTAAAATATTGATAATATAGTTCATGTCGCCCAACATGGCTTTTTTTAAGTGGCAGAGTAATTACTCAAGCATTCTTCCAATAAACCTTATTCGTGGCATAGGTTTCCGGTTCGATTCCTGTCCTCAGTAAACCTGACACGCAAAGTTAGCTGCCTTTGACTTCAATCAGCCGAGGTTGTTTCGGAGTATCGATAAAATGTGAAAACATTACACCCCAACAAAAAGAGAAAGGGTTGTTCTCTACCTGTGGGAGGTGAGGATAACGGTTCTTCCTTCCTTGACGATGCCTGTGATGATGTTCCATAAGAATCGACGTGCCTTTGGGTCCATACCTGTCGTTGGCTCGTCCTGTGGTGACAACGAAAACACGTCACTCTCCGCCAGTTTAATGGTTAAATTACTTGAGACTTTTGAAATAAAGCTGTAACTGTTATTCATGAAGATGAGTATGTTGAAGATTGTGACGACGATGAGTATGATGTGTATGATGGTGATGTGTATGATGGTGATGATGATGATGATGATGCTAATGGTAAAGACGAGTACGATGTTGATCATTAATGATGATGATGATAGGTAGAAAAAAACACAGCACCTCCATGGTACAAAATGTACAACATCCGTAAATCCTATCCAAACTCTCAAACTCCACATATGGTGGATACTCCTTCTCCTCCTTCTCCTCCTTCTCTCCCTTCTCCTTCTTTTCCTCCTCCTCCAGATGTATAAACCACGGGTTGACTGTGACAACGACCAGGTCGATCATTCGGATTACACACACACTCTGACGTGTTGTAAACTAACTTACCATGAATACAATAGCTGGGTTTCCTACCAGTGCTATTGCAGTGGACAATTTCCTCTTGTTGCCTCCGCTGTATTTCCCGGCACAGACATCCTGATACTGCGTCAGGTTCATTTTATTGATCAGATTCTTGACCACCTGTTGGCAAGAAGAAATATCTCTTCCTAAAATTGTGCTACAAGATGCACAGTAAAAGTACATAAAATGAAAGAGCATTTGACAACAATTCAGAAGAGGCTCTGCACAATCACATTAAGTAGGCAGTCAAGACAGAAGGCAAGAACAATTGATCCAAATCTGGCTTACATGAGAAAGAGTTTAGTTTCCCAGGGGGGGAAAACTACTGTTGTGCTACCTGCCATGGGTGGCCCAATAAACCATGGTGCAAAGCCTATATAATGCAAGAGAGGCTGTAGAAACCTTTTATGAGTTCGATTAACAGGGTGCATTGTGCTGTTAGAGAAGCTGACGCCCTTATCTGTGAAAACACTAGCTATTCTTACTACTTGCAACGCAACACAAAGGCCCCATGATTTCAGAGGTTAGAGATACAGGGTCGGGTCATTGGATTGATGTTCAACGCTAAGCCAAACACCACAGTATAGTAACCTACATTTTCAATGTTGTCCTCTGGTACACCTCTCAGTCGTGAATATAGATACAAATGCTCTTTGGCTGTAAGTAGCTCATCAAGTGCATCAAACTGAGGACAGTAGCCCATGGTCTGGTGTGCATCATGGATGTTTGATAGAACACTGTAAAGAGAATATATGGAATGTTTTCATTTCATCTCATTTTTAAACCCAAGTTTACAAGAGCAATTTTTTGCTTCCAATGGTGACGCAATATTTTGATGTACAACTTAGGACGCTTTCCATTGAGTCGAACCAAACGATATGAACAGCCAGTCCTCAAATGGTACATTTCTCTTGTTATTAGTTTTTAAAACTGGTTCAATCAGTTCTGTAGAACTGACGTGTACCATCTGATGACTGGGCGCTAGAACGGGTCGGGTTAGACCTAATGGACAGCGCCCTGAAATTACATAATTTCCCAACCCACCACCCCCTAGGACAACCAACGTTAGGTGAGATAATTGACCCAGTTCTACTGCGGATTTGGATATTCTGCGACATGTCAACAGTTCGTTGTGAAATTGGTTTATCACTGCCGTCAGTCAAGAATATAAAAGGTAGCGATTGATTATTTTTGACTGACGGCAGCGAAAGATCAAATTTCAGCGTGCAGCTCGCAGCTACCGAGTTCGCAGAATGTCGGCAACCGCAGTAACAATTTAATTTGTTGTATATAACTTTACCTGTAGCCATTAACGTATGCCTCTCCAGAAGTTACAGGAATGTCTCCAGTCAGCATTTTGAACGTGGTTGTCTTGCCAGCACCGTTGACTCCGAGCAAACCGAAACACTATACACAGTACATTATGTTACGTTAGGGAAACGCTTTGAAAAATCTTCAACCTCTGGGCTGATCTAAGTCAGGGCATGGCTAACTCACAGATTGAACCCTGAAACAACTTCTGCACTGATCAAAGTTAGTGCTTGGCTAACTAACAGACCGAATTGGAATTTAGCTTTTTAGGTTTTGGGGAGGGAGGAAAACTTAAGAAAATCATCGAAACAAGGCAGAAATTTAGAAGACATTACTCACATTTGATGCCGAGCTCAGGAACCGAACTCGAGACCCTAGAGGTGAGAGGGGGTGTACTCCAACTACGCCACCCTCGATCCCTCTTAATTACTAGAGGTTGCTCTTATCTCACTACTTTCCATACGTAGACAATAATCTTACCTCTCCTTTAGAAACACCAACACACAATTGATTTACAGCTACATTAGTCTTCTTGCGAACCTTGAAAACCTTAGAAAAAATAAGAGAACGTTAAAAATCGGACCATCGAAAAAAAGCTAAAAAATGGAAATAAAAAAGTCTGCCCAATTTTTTTCGGGCCCCCTGTAATGTCCAACATTTTGAAGGATCTCCTATACTTTATTTATTGATTATTTCGATCCCCCTTTGGAGGGTCAATAACGTGTCAACGCCCAATTTCTTCATCCATATACTGCTTTATTAATGAAAGGTCACAGAGGTCCTAGAGACAGCTTGCTTCGATGAATTCTGCACCATAGACCTTTTCTGAGATAGCAAACATGGTGCATTGTGGTCTAGCTTGGGTACAAGCATCTCTTGTACATCATGCCTTATATGGTGTTGTTTGTACCCAAGCCAGACCACAATGCATCATGTGTATCTAACTCAGAGAAGGCCTATGTGCACTGTTCAGAAAAGAAGCCGAAGAGACACTACCTTGCTTGTTGTATTGAACCCGAGACCCCAGAAGTGAGAGGCGACTACATTACCGCTACCTCACTTTTTATTCCCTATGAATAACGAATGATTATCAAGATACCTTAGTCAAGTTGACAAGCCTCATGGCGTCGGTACAACTTCCTGTCCCATTAACAACGCGTTGTCTTTCACGTTTGACGTCATCGTCCTCTTCTTCTAGTTGGCTCTTTGTGTTTTCTATTGGTCTGGAAAATCAAAGTACGACAAAAACATTAGACTTCACATCAATGGCAGACACAGAATCTCTGTAAAGCGAGTAGAGACTCAAGAAGCGAGTTGCACCTATCCATGGTGCAGTTTTCGTATGACTGTGAAAAGTTCACGGCACGAACACGGTCATGACACAGCAAGGGATACGGCAGACAAATCACATTGCACGAGAATTTACTCTCCATCCAATCAAATACCCGGAACACAGCATAAACACGGCGCGGACACGGTCACGCCAAGATCACGGCACTTTCAGACCAATCATATTGCGCGTGAAAAAAAAAATCAGCCAATTAAAATTCTAGAAAGTATCACGGTCACGGCACGTCACGCTTACGGCACTGAGCTTTTCACAGTCATACGAAAACTGCACTACCTCTATTAAGTGACCAGCTTCTATTTAGCGATAAATTGTCGAAGTCACAAAGAGGGCTTATTAAACGAAGGTTTTCTACTTACTTTTGTTTGATGAAGAATCGATATTCAATGAGAACGTTGATGATGAAGAAGACAAATCCTTGGATGATCATAGCAAAGATGTTGCGTCCTGTGATGTCCCAACTGAAGGCTGGTCGTACGAGGTTTTGTCCTGAAAATATTAATAGTAATCATTTTTATAGACTGGCGTGTGTGGCCAAGTAAAGGGCTTCTTTCATAATGACTTTGGCCCGGTTGTACGAAGGATGGATAGCGCTATGCGACGGATAAATCTTATCCAGTGGATAAATTTATTGGATAACAGCATCGACTAATCCGCTGGATTATAAGGATTTATCCATTGGATAGCGCTATCGACCCCTCGTACAACCGGGCCCGGAACTATAAAAAGATATAAGGAATAAGATACAAAAGAACAATACAATTGAATATGAATAGATGAACATATAGATGAAGGAATGAAAGAGTGAGTGGATGAGCTGTATGAATGGATGGATAAAGTGGGATGGAAAGGATGGAACCGATAGATGGTTGGATGGGTTGGAAGGGATGAATGAGACGAGATAGACGGATGAATGGGATGAAATTCGATGGGTATATGGGATGGAAAGGATGTTTCCGAAAGATGGATGGAATCGGATGGGCTGAAATAGATGGATGGATGGACGGATAGATAAATGGGAAGGGATGGATGGACAGATGAATGGGATGGGATGGGTGGATGGATGGGCTGAAATAGATAGATGGTTTGGATGGATGGACGGATAGATCAATGGGAAGGGATGGATGGATAGATGAATGGGATTGGATGGATGGATGGATGGGCTGAAATAGATAGATGGTTTTAATGGATGGATAGATGAATGGGATGGATGGATAGATGAATGGGATGGGATGGATGGTTGGATAGATGAATGGGATGAGATGGATGGATGGGATGGCATAGATGGATGGCATGGATAAGTCCAAATTATTTATACCATACCAAATCTATCGAAGATTCCAAGGAACTGGTTTTTTGCCAAATCAATAAGTCCTCGTCCAAGGCAGTAGTTCGGGAAGACGAGAAAGATGACCTTGAGCCAATCATTAATATCCGTCAACTCCTATTAAGATCAATAAAAATATGTCAATCGACGTTAAAAAAGCGTCTGCGCGCTTCGAAGCAACGTTAGAATAAATCTCGTTTTCAAAGTCTGCGTTTCTCTTGGTTGGTGCTGACCAAGACAAACGCAGACTTTGCGAACGAAATCGCAGTGAAATAACGTTTTGCATCTGCATCTACATCCACATCATTTCTCTTTAACACTCGTTTGAAGAAGCGCATGTGCGACAAACGGGCAGAAAAATTGTCAACGTGAGCTCCACTAAGAAAATTTTTCGAAAGTGCATGTAATTTTGTGATCAGTCTTTAATTCGAACGTGGAACTAAGTGGATATTACCGAAACGTTATAGCCTGCCCCCCTCTCCCTCCGTCGTCTCTGTCTGCCCTCTTTTCTTCTGTAAAATAAGTGGTTTAAGGCAATGCAAACCTGGTCGTCTTGAAAGAGTTCTAGAATAAATGTTGCCAATGTGCAGTTGACACCGATGAACAGATTGAGGCAGATGAGGACAATATATGCTGTACTGGACACTGTAAACAGGTACGATGCTGGATACATTAGTGGTGTAATGGCCCAGCTGAAACAGAACATTTTAAAACATCAGTCAACCAACAGCCAATTGGTATGCCTCAGCGATCAGTTTTGGGACCTCCGGAATCAGGAGAAATCAATATTGCATCGATGAATTTTTCGACAGAATACATAAAAATAAACTCTAAAAATATTTTTTTAACAAGGGTGTACCTCATGATCGGTTATGGGTCCACAAGAACTTTTTGGATTTTAAACTAAGATGCCCCAAAATTAAACTACACTCACCCATAAAGTAGTAATAAGCAAAGCGTGGGAGGGAAATTCATTGCAGATGTGTACGACTCGTCATTGAAAGCCAAGAAAATGAGCACGCACAGCATGGCGGGAACCAAATAGTTGCACTAAAAAAAATAAGAAAATAGTAAGAAAGGAAATATGTTCAAGATTAAAAAGAAATAAAAATTGAAATAAAATCATAATGTAAATCGTAACGATAAAATCAATAGAAAATGAGCTAAGTATCGAAAGTGTCATTTCTTTGTTTAACGGCTGTAAATGAGAAGACACATGGATATGAATACAACTCAAACAATGAATGTTATTCTCAAGGGAATGACACGTGGTCTTTAATGGGAAAACATTACGCCCAAGGTAAAAAAGTCAATGGCTTACCATGTCCCAGAAGAAGTTTGCTATCCAGTAGACATATGGCCTAACACCGCTGACTAGATGTAAGTGTTTTCCTTTGGTAGCTCGCTCGTTTACCAGGAACACGACAAAACTGGCGGGAACGAAGGACAAGGCGAAAACTACACATATCGCTACTAGGACATCCACGGCACGCTTGATGCTAAAAGGAAATCAAAAGACTGTGAGGAAATGAAGTGTACAGTAAAGTATATAATATAGATGAATTCTCATGACTTGAAAAAACGTAAAATATCGGCGTGCCATAGGGTGACTGTGCCGTCAAAGCATTTGTATTGCAATAGAGGCTTTGCACCATCACCTGATAGCAGCCATGACAGGAGGCACAACAATAGAGTCCTTCTCCCCTGGGAAACTGAAATATTTCTCATGTAAATCAGATTAGACGAAATTCAATTGCTCCTGCCTCCTGTCATGGCTGCCATCACGTGATGGTGCAAAGCCTTTATTGGCTGATCAGTGATCTCGCACTATGTGGTTCAAAGGATACCAGCGGAACTTCATAAATTACATGGCTGAGGATTTGTATTACTTTTTTCTTTGCTACACGCCGACTGACACAACAGTTGTGTAGCTTTCCATGTTCCTTAGTCTATTGCCGATTTACCTGTCGCGACTTTTGTCTCGATCAGCGCGTAGCAATAAAAACAGTAAAATTTATATAACCACTATAACACAAAGAACGATGCAAGCATTTAGTAAGATCATGTAGCAGCAGCAACGAGCCTTATTTGACGGTCTTAGAAGAGCTGCAAGGGAAGGGATATACTTACACGGTCTGGTCATTGAGTTGTTCTTTAGTGTAGTTCATTGGATGATTAGTGATAGATATTCCTACGAATATAACATAAAAAGTATTAATACCCAGCTTAACAACATGAAAAATTGTTTTACCATTTCTTGACACCAAACCCTCCCCCCCCCCCCCTTAGATACCGACTGGTCCCTTAGATCTGTTGCGATGAAGACGTCTGTCATATTCAACGTTAAAATGATATCTTGAATGTCTATTCTTACCAAATTTAGTTGGATCATAGCCCTTTTCTTTAGCTTTGGCCCGCAAGATATTGTTGGACAAGACGTTCAAGAAGGTTGGTACAGCATGGTATCCCTTGTTGTTGTACCAGGCCTATACGAATACAGGAAAGAACAGATTCCCCTGTGAGAGCAATCTCGTACCCAGAGCCAGCATTTCTTCTGGCCTGCGACGCAGAACGTGGGCTCTGGCATCCTACTTTTTGGCGCATGCGCAATTTTCCGGAAGTGAAATATAATCAATGAAAATCAATGCTTTCAAACAGAGTTTTGTGCTTACTTCCGATACAAATACAAATTAGTGAATCGGGAAATTTTTTATTGTCATGAGTATGATACCTTGGTGTTTCTCGCAGTAACTAATCTCTTGGTCGCAGGATCTTGTGCAAGTCTTATGTTGTCAGGAAGATTACGGAAATTGTCGCCAAAAGTTACGACGCCATATCTAAAAGATAGAGTAATTAAAATACAATTTATTTTTGCATTTTTATCTGCATTAACATTACTATCATCACTATCATCAGCATCAGCATCAACATCATCATCACCATCAGCAGCAGCAGCATCAACATCAACACTATCATCATCACCATCATCATCATCATCTTCTTCATTATCGGCCAAAAAGCCAGTATCAAAACAGAGCGACAGTTTAAATCACGAAGATTATGACGACGATAAAATGACACTAAAATTTACTACAGTAGAGCAGCAGCAGAAGTAGTTGCAACAGCACCAACAATAACCACAGCACCAACAATGGCAATTACTGCAGCAACAGCAACAATAGCACCAACAACTGCAAGAGCATAAACAGCATTATTGGCAACAGCAAGAGCAGCGCTAGCAACAGCAACAACAACGACGACGACGACAGCGAGCCGGTTGAATTTTCAAATCAAACTTATTTACCGTTTCTTAACATAATCATGGTAAGTCTTCAAAAGATGATCTGCAACGCTTCTTCCAGTCATGTTTTGCAATATGTCTCCAGAATAAGACTTCCAGCGCTGAGGCGTTGGACCCCCGGCCCCAGCAGGGCACACAGGTATCCCTGTTCCACATAAGCAATCTGGTGTGACGTTGGCCGGTGGGGTCAAGGCTCCCTTAAAGTTTATTGGACCTTTGGGGCATGAGCCATCGATACATGATGTACCTTTGAAAATGGAAAATCATTGTTAGGCAAATAAGAGCGAAAGGAAGCACGAAGGTGGGAAGGGATTCCCGAGGGACAGTTCTGCACTTTCGTAGCAAGGAAGTGACGAGGTCATTTCTCCCCTCTCCTACCACAAAAAATATTCCCTTCTCTCCCACCCTCCTCCCAATAAACCTTCACCCCCCCCCCCCTCCCCAAACATACGCGAAGACAACATATTCTCCAAGCATCCCCCAATCACTTCTACCTATTCCAGGGTAGTTAAGGAAGGTATCAGTCAAATTCTGGGCTACTGGGTCCACCGGGTCATCGTTGGAGAACATGACGAAATGTTTGTACGGCTCGTACTCTTGGAACATCTTAGTGCTAAGTTTAATGGGAGGCATCTCGTAGAATGGACGAATCTGTGCTACAATCATGGCCAGGCATACAAACACAGCGGGAAGGATGATCTGAGAGACAAACGCTTTACGGTTGCGGCGGCTGTGGTGAAAGCGTTTGACTACCAGTGCCCAGAACTGCCTGAGGAGCAGTTTTAGGCCTGTGGATTGACGATCAACGTCAAAGCTGCCATCTACAGCATCTACTGGACTCTCCAATTCAGTGTCTGAAATAATTATAAAATATTAAAAATTTATTATACTCGATTTATGATTTAGAATGATCTCCTGATGTTGGTCTGACTTCCTGTCTGTCTATCCGTCTGTCTGTCACCCCCCTCCCCCTCCCTCTCTTGCACACCCCTCTACTGTAAAGCCTGACACAGGTTAAGGTTCGTACGAAGTATGATCACTAAAGGTAACGTTTGGACGCATGAGAACACAACAATGAAGCAACTGCTTCTAGGCTGACCTTGAGACGAAAGGGCTCCAGTTAAAGGACTCGTGTGAGATCGAAAATCAACGAGCGACACAAGTGCAAGAGACAAGAGATTGGGCATTACGAAGAGAGGTAGAAGGGCAGATCGTGAGAGAAGAGAAAGAAATACTTCTGGAAAAAAAAAACATCCAGAAAAAAAAGGATTTACTTCCAAGACGGAAAGAGTTAAGGAATATCTAATATTATCAAACCCTAGAACAACCACTAGGCTTAATTAAGTCAAGGCACAGCTAGCTCAAAGATCAAACCCTGAAACAACCTCTGGGCTGATCTAAGTCAGGGCACGGCTAACTCACAGATTGAACCCTGAAACAAACTCTGGGCTGATCTATAAGTCAGGGCATGGCTAACTCACAGATTGAACCCTGAAACAACCTCTGGGCTGATCTAAGTCAGGGCATGGCTAACTCACAGATTGAACCCTGAAACAAACTCTGGGCTGATCTAAGTCAGGGCACAGCTAGCTCACAGATCAAACCCTGAAACAACCTCTGGGCTGATCTAAGTCAGGGCATGGCTAACTCATAGATCGAACCCTGAAACAACCTCTGGGCTGATCTAAGTCAGGGCATGGCTAACTCACAGATTGAACCCTGAAACAACCTCTGGGCTGATCTAAGTCAGGGCACAGCTAGCTCACAGATCAAACCCTGAAACAACCTCTGGGCTGATCTAAGTCAGGGCATGGCTAACTCATAGATCGAACCCTGAAACAACCTCTTGGCTGATCTAAGTCAGGGCATGGCTAACTCACAGATCAAACCCTGAAACAACCTCTGGGCTGATCTAAGTCAGGGCATGGTTAACCGAAGAAATTTCCTCGATTCAAAGGAGAGATCTAACAAACTCTACTCACATTAGAATACCACATTAGAGTACGGGAATCATAGCCGACACCTCAGAGGCCAGTTGCGAAAAAACTATATGTATGTAACATATCCTCATATAGTATACTGCAGGGGGGTATATTACATACACTTACCGTTATTTTCTTCCTCCATACAGTCCAATAAGTCACATTTATCCGACAAACTATCACGTACGCGCGCTTTGGCGAAGAGATGATGACGGAAGCTGAATCGACGCTTGGGTACCTCAGCAGCAAACGTGTCTGAAAAACATGAAATAATTGAATTCAGTAAAAATTCTTGAAATGAAAAACGAAAGGAAAGGAAAGAAAAGAAGAGTGGAATGAGAGGGTACCTGCTTTCTCATCCATCGCTTCTTCCGCTACTTTAAGAAAAACCTGAAAATTAGAAAATGAGTTGTCAAAAATTGTTAGGGAAAAAGAGGAAAAACCGGAGACAAACCCTCGATTCATGAAAGGATCGACCTAACAAACTCTACTCATGTGATGTTGTGTAAAGGAATTCAGCCCTAGACCCTAGAGGTAAGAAGCTCCCTTTTTTGCTATTTTTTCAAGTCAATATTTCTACAGGAACATCCAGTTTAGCAAGGCTAGTTTAAATGGAGTCCTGATACAACATGTTGAAACGAAAAAGATACGAGTGATTTTGCTTCTTTTTATTTTGAACAACAACACGCTTCCACACGATACACCGACAAACTCTCTCTTCTCTGCCCCAGGCTCTCTCTACTTACAACACAGGGTTCCCGAACCTAGTCTAAATCTAATACGCACAAACATAACATAACAGTAAATTTACAGAAACATAAATATAATAGATACAACATGGACTTGACATATGGATTAAGTGCGAGGCTCTGCAGCTTACCTCTTCCAGTGTGGTATCAGAGACACCATAGCTGCCGACGTGAAGTCTCCCCAGGTTCCTGTCCAGGTCGTCGAACATGTCTTGGAACTTGCCTTCTTTAGCAGCTTCAGTCGGTAATACGTAAGTCAACTCAGAGCCGACGTGTTCTACAAGCTGCGCTGTTGGAATGTGCTTCTTGATGAATGAACTGACCACGTTTTCACTGCAGAAGAGCTCTGTGTCATTGGCTGGAAAAGGGTCTGAGTTACTGGAGTCTACGCTGTCACGCTCGGAGCCTGCGTCCACAGAGTCGAGAAATACGCCTGGAGAAAGGGAATTGGTTTTAAAACAATAATTTAAAAATGATAAGGTTCAACACCTTTATCGATTTCTATTAATCTATGCGCATTTATGAATACATACTTATCTAATGTATGTGCTAGTCTTTTTTAATGAAGCAAGCAAGCAAGCAAGCAAGCAAAGTCTTATATTGTAAATGTTCTTTTCATCACCTTCATCGGTAGAGCTGGAGTTTGTTTCTGTAAGGTCCTCTAGTTGCAGTTTGACATCTCGAATGGTGCCTGCTGTGGAGGGTCGCTCCCCAGGGGTCCTTTTGGTGAGTGTTAGGTAATACCCATTGCCATAATGCCCCTTGAGAAACAATGACGAACCACAGCATTGGAGTTTTCCTTGAGAAATGATCGCCACGCGGTCACCAAGGACATCTGCTTCGTCCATGTGATGGGTGGATAATAGGATTGTGCGACCTGGAATAGAAGGAATGTGGAGTTTAAAACCGATGGAGTTATGGGACAAGTGAATAAACGTGTGAGAGAATGGAGATATGGTATGGGAGAAAGCAAGAGAAAATTGGCACATGGATGAGAGACGATGAGAAGCTTGGTAGGTGAATAGGATCGCAAGAATGGCTGGATCAGATCACATGGATAACATGGATGGATATCAGATGGGTGAATGGATGAATGTAAGAATGGGATGCGATAGATGGATGAATGGGTGGATGAAGATGAAATGGGATGGAATATACATATGTATTGAAGAATGGAGGAATGAATGGATGGATGGGATGGGATGAGATGGATGATAGATCCATTATCGCTAAATATTTTTTCATGAAACAATTTTTTTTTCCTCACAATTCTCACCTTGCTTGTATTTGAGAAGTAGATCCCAAATGCCTCTTCGAGCATAAGGGTCCACCCCAGCTGTGGGCTCATCCAGAATAACCACTTTAGACCCAGCAATAAATGCCAATGCAACAGAAAGCTTACGCTTCATTCCACCAGACAGATTGCCTGCGAGTTCATGCCTTTTGTGCTCTAGACCGATGTCTTTTAGAAATCTGGCCAAAAACACAAAACATTAGTATCTTTAAGCTGTTTAGAGAATGGCATCAGTTATTAACATGACTATCCTATTATCACCATCACCACCATTATCATCACCATCACAATCACAATCACCACCAACATCAACATCCCCACCACCACCATCAGCAGCAGCACCACCACCATTATCATCACCATCACAATCACCACCAACATCAACATCCCCACCACCACCATCAGCAGCACTACCACCACCACCATCACCGTAACCCCCACCATTATCAATCATTATCATCACCATCATCATCTTCACCATCATAATCATCACCAACAATACTTGCATCATCACCACCATCATCAATGCCTTCATCATCACTATCATCATCACTATCATCATCACTATCATCATCACTATCATCATCACAGGCATCCAAGGCACTTTTTAGACAAATTTGATAGGAAATATAGGCTGTGCAAGTTCTAAATATAGGAAAATATAGGATTTTTCCCCAAAAATATATGCACTTTATAGGAGCTAAGATAGCTTTTCGGTGGCGTAACCAGGGATCGGGAGGGTGCACAGGCAATGATTTTCAGAACTAAAAAGCCATAAAAAATAAAAGCAGAACCAAAAAAAAGGGGCCATTTTATTTCCTTCGCCAAATATGCTAAACAGTGTAAAATATAAATGAATCACTCAGCAGTTGTCCTATTTATAGGAAATATAGGAGGTTTTCTTTAAATATAGGCTCTTTATAGGATCCTATACAAATTATAGGAAATATAGGATATATAGGAGGTCTGGGATGCCTGTCATCACTATCATCATCACTATCATCATCACCAACATCATCATCATTGCCATTTCATCATCATAACCACTAACACTTGGATCATCACTTCCATCATCATCAACATTGCCATCAAGGTACTGCACTTACTTCTCAATTTCTGCACCTATGTTGGCTTTCTCCATCCCCTTCAACAAGGAGTAAAACCAGAGATGTTCCTCGACAGACAGCTGGTCGAACAAGACATTGTGCTGCGGGCACATGCCCAGGCTCTTCCTAATGCCATCCATATCAGAACGAATGTCCATCCCACTGATCAGCGCCGTCCCAGATGTAGGTGAGTAAAGACCAGTAAGGATAGACATGGTAGTAGTCTTGCCCGCACCATTGTGTCCAAGAAAGGAGGTTATTTGTCCTTCATAGAGATTGAGGTTGAGACCATCGACAGCCAGTTTGTTGTCTTCTGTGTAAATCTAAAGTTCAAATATGTTCAAATGTGCAAGTGAGCGAGTTTTGGCAGCGTTGAGGTTCCAGTGGTAACTGCCAAAATATGGACGTCACCTTAAGCAGCTTTTTTTTTTTTTTTTTTTCCCCTCAACATTTTGATTAGGAAGTTCTATTTTGTCATGCAATGAAAAAGAAATGCTGGGATGTTCGCTATTGATGGTTTTCACGGCGGCCATGTTGGAGGAACTTAACAAAAGAATTGTCAATGAATTCTTTTCTTATATCCTCCAACATGGCCGCCGTGTCTTTTGTTATTCAATTCTCTTGGGAATGGTTGAAAACCATCAATTGTTTGACAATAAAAACCTATTAATCCTGGACCAAGCAAGTACCACTAGCAACTTGGTATCAACATTTCACCATGGAAATTTGGTAGTACAGATTCAGCTGCTTTACAGAACACACAGCAGAAATCTCTGATTTTACCTTGACAAGCCCATGGATGGAAACTCCAAGAGGAAGGTGACTTGGCTCACTCTCTACTGCAACATCCTCGTTGGTCTGGTCTTCGTTGTTAAAACTAACCTCGTCCATACCAGAAGCCTGGAAAAAAAGATAATCTCTAGATATAATTGATATAATTAGATCGAATTAAGAGAATATCAATAAATAGAAAATGAAAAAATGTTAAAGTAAATAATAGTAGCGAGATTTTTTTTTCTTTTTTCTTTTTTTCATTTTCTTACCATGTTTCTATCTTGACCAGCAGATCCAGATTGTCCAGATTGAGATCGTGCGGAGTTGTTAGAGCTATGACTTGACTGTTGTCCAGATTTTTGATCATCAGGAAACCAGTAAGTCTTGAGGAATGGGAAGTACCAAGGCTTGGCGATACCATACTGACCTATACATATATGTAGACTAGTGTAAGTCTGAAGGTAATACATTTGGCATAAAGCACTAGGCATTAAGGCATACAGTGTCAAGCATACAAGGACAGATAACCTGAGAAATCAACGCCTTTATCCTATCATTAGGGCATACAGTGTCATGCATACAAGGACAGATAACCTGAGAGATCGACGTCTTTATCCTATCACTCCGCGCGTGCCATTGAGAATGGTTAATCATGTAGAACTATAAGGCACAATCCTATGGAATGTCCATCACTACGATTCCACGCAAGGCGAGCCTTTGGGAATGATTGAGAAGGACACGAGGCTATGGTATGTTAAGGAAACGTCGTGGTCATTGACATCCACCAAAACCACGTTCGTCGCAAGCACGATTAAGAAAGGTCAAATAGTAAAAATCAATTCAACTCATCCCTAACCTGGTCTGACAGCTTCGATATACCACGTGAGAATACCATACAGAATAGCATCGATCATCATCATACTCAAGGCGTAGCCAAGGCTAAATCCATCGCCTTCTATTGGACTGGAGTAGAAGTTGGACCATTGCATCCCTACCCCTTGCTCTTCGTACCTGGCAAAGTAACTGCAAGCCACGCCAAATGCTGTGGTCGAAGAAAGACACTGGAAAGAGAAATGTCAAATAGAATGAAGTCGAAAATAAAGGAATAAAAACGAGAATCACTGTTGCAGGATAGCGTTGATGATGTTCTTGCGAGATTTCACACAAAAACCTTTAAATTTGATCAATACCCTGAAAGAAGGTGTCGCTAAGCTGATCAAAGTCGGGGCACGGCTAACTCACAGATCGAATTGGAATTTGGCGCGTTAGGTTTTGCGGAAGGAGGGCGATCGAAGAACCCGGAGAAAATTCCTCGAATCAAGGGAGAGACCTAACAAACTCTACTCATGTGTGATGACGAGTCTAGGAAGTGACCCCGAGACCCCAGGGGTGAGGGGAGAGCACTAACGCAACACCATCCTTGATTCCTTCAGAGGTATCTGTGGTGTATATTAACTACTATGAATAGAGATGCACAGTGTCTGACTTACCGCGACTGCCTTCTCACTTGTCGTCATAAATGCTTCGTACCACCGGACCAGCGAGTACGGTAGGTATGTCACGAAGAAGATTATTCCCCCACAGGCTGCGGCCACGTTTGCGCGCGAGAAGAACACGCTGATCAGGAAACACATCATGATTGTAGATATCATGAATACCACCAGGAAGATTATCACGATAAGTGGATCACTGTTTTGCAGGATTTTGCCATATTTCATGGTGAAAACCAAGAGGAATATAGTGATGAGCATGATTATCGCACTGTTGATAAACCATGCGCACCAATGGACTGTCCTACCTAGACCCATCACCTACGAACAGAAAACGAGCTTAAACGGTAAACAGTTTGTAGCGAGTCCTTCAGAGACTGGCAAGCGCGCATGCGCTTGGGGCTTAAGTTGCCGCCGAATCCAATCTCGTACCCAGAGCCTGCGTTTCTTCTGGCCTCCGGCCATTCATTTTAGCGCATGCGCAAGTGTAGTGAACTATAAACAATGAAAATCATCCTTTAATAAAGAGTTTGTGTTTACTTTCGATCAAAATAAAAATCAGAAATCGAGAACATACTTTTCTATTTTTGGCAAGTCTTTGAACGCATGCGCTCTTATACCGGAAGTCCAAGAAATCCTGGTCTCAAAAAATGGATTATGCCAGAGCCGTCGTTCTTCGTCGCAGGCCTGAAGTAACGTAGGCTCTGGGTAGGTCTGGGTACGAGACTCCGCCAATCCAGAAAAATCATTAGTAAAAGCAATTCACAATTTTTCATACATCGGTTCACTGGTCAAACACAAAGCATTCAGTCGAGGTTGCAAGGTTCAAATTTGGATAATCATTTGAAAGTGCCTTGGCGCCTCGCTTGAGCGCTTTGTGTTTGACCGGTGAACCAGTGCATGGAAAATGGTGAATAGCTCGAGCCAGCGATGCGACCCGTTGGATTAACAGTGGCGAAGGTCCAACGTTTTATCGCTACGCTATTCTTGCCAACCATGGATCAGTAATACGAAGCCAAGGAAATTTGATTCTTAAAACGCAAAGGATAACAAACTAAGTTCTCGTTCAGTATACTTACCTTCATGACTTCGGTTAACCTCCTCTCCTTCTCGTACACGATTCCCTTAATGATCATGGCCACGCTGTATATCCATGCCAATGTCATGAGTAATGGCATGGGTCCACTGATGTACCAAACAAACCTATAGAACGAGTAGAAATACGGTTGTAAGCTATGGACGTATATTATTTCGTAAGGGTTGGTTTTGATGGGCTTATAACGGGGAGGGCTTAAATTGGGGAGGAGGAGGGGGCTTATAACCGGAAGGGAAAAAAATAGAATGAAGAGGAAATGATTATCCTTTTTTAATTTTCCAGTCAACCTTCAGTTTGACATCAATGTCATCAACAAGAGGTACAAGAGGTACCTTATAACCGGGGTGGGAGGGGGGCTTATAACTGGAAGAATACTATTTGCGCTAACATACTACAGTGGACTATAGCTTATAAAATGGGGGTTTGAGGGGGAGGATATTTGAAGTTTGTTCAGCGTACTTTAATTCTGACACTAACAAGAGTTGAATACCAATGCGAATAAGAGTGCAAAAGCATTGTAAAAGTCACTGCCTCCTTTAACAATGATTGATTCTTTATTGCAGCCTGACAGGGGTGGGGTTGGGAAGAACAGTTACCTGTCATGAATGTAACATGGATAAGGGAATGGCTGTAGGTAGACTCCTGGCTCGAAGATGGTTTCGTTAAGCATCGCACTTGATAGCGCACGGTCAATTAGATCTTGGAGGAACAGAAATCCAAAGTTCAAATAGCCGTTGCTAGTAAATCCTTCACGAGGGCCTGGTCTCCAGTACCTGTAAATTATATCATTGTTATGTATTATATATTATGTATATTATTGTCCTCGTCTGTCTGTCTGTCACTCTGCCTTTCTACCTGCCTGTCTGTTTTTGTCTGTCTGTCCACACTTTCGTCCTCCTGCCTGTTTATCCATCTATATGTATGCTGTTTATCTGTCTCTATGTTATGTCTGTCTGTCTGTCTGTTTGCTCTTCTACCTGCCTGTCTGTTTTTGTCTGTCTGTCCATACTTTCATCCTTCTGCCTGTTCATCCATCTATATGTATGCTTTTTGTCTGTCTCTATCTGTATGTCTGTCTGTCTGTCTGTCCGCCTGCCATTCTGAGCGACGGACGGACAGACAAACGGTTGGTCGGTCGGTTGGTCAATCATTGGGGCACAAGTTAACAAAAAGTTAAAACTCCTACCATCCTCGTATTCTGTCTGTCCTCGGGGTGTAATCAATATCCTGTCGTATCTTGTACTTGACATGTTTAGGCATTTTATCATCATTGAGATTTTCAAAAACCAGACCTTTGAAAACAAATTAAATAGATTGATGACGACATATTTGTCACAACGTTGCCAAGCAACATAGCTGTTGCTGGTCCAAACAAAAGAAACTTCAAATTTGATCAATACCCTGAAATAGCTTCTGGGCTGATCAAAGCCAGAACACGGCTAACTCACTCACACTTCAAACCTTGCATGAAACACACATGTGGCTCATCATCATCATAGATTCCCTTATGGCTCGAGATTGTCCTTGAGGCGCGATTGAGGCGCGTTTAAGACGCGTTTAGGGCATGTTTAAAGCCATTAAGCCCCGTTTACGCTAGCGATTTTTGTTGCAATTTTTTTGCGTTTTTGCGATTTTGTCCATTGTAAATAATGGTAAAGAATTTACTTGTTAAGTTTTTTTCAAGATACCAAGATTTTCCTAGACGAATGTCTCTTTTTAAGGATGAGACAAAAGATTTCATATTTCCGAAAATTGCCACAAAAATCGCAGCAAAAATCGCCGCAAAAATCGCCAGTGTAAACGGGGCTTTAAGATCGCCTGATCAAAATCAGGGCACGGCGAACTCACAGATCGAATCAGAATCAGAGGGAGGAAAACCGAGGGAAAACCCCACGAATCAAGAGAAAGACCTAAAAAAACTTCACTCACATGTAATGCTGAGTCCAGGAGTAGAACCAGAGACTCCAGATGGAAGAGGTGAGTGGACAACCATTACACGACCCTCCATTCCCAAATTCAATCCATTCAATTCTATTCAATCAAAACCAAACTTACTTGCAATAACAGGGGCCTGTGATGTATTCATTGCTCGTCTCACTAACGAGTCCTCGTTCGCATACCCAACGAAATATTCATGTTGAATGCACTTGTAGATGGCAACGACCTCCCTGAACACGTTATCAATGCTGTCGAGCAGTAGACTCACATTCATGCTGTTGTTACCATTGGCAAGCGAAGGAATCATGCGAGACATGTTGGCCAACCGCTGCAAGTTTTCAAATACTGGTATGTTGAATTGTCTTGTCAGGTTCATCAAATTCTGTAGAAATTTAGATAGAATTTGTAAGACTTTAATTTAAGTGGCAGGACAATTTCTTTAATGAATTGTGCGTCAGATATTTTGACCTCTGTCTGCGATAATCAAAGTCAAGGCACGGCTAGTTCACAGTTTAAGCCTTGAAACGACCTCTGGGGCTGATCAAAACCAGGAAACAGCGAACTCACAAACCGAATTGGAGTTTAGCTTGTTAGGTTTCGCAGAGATAGGAAAGCATGGAGAACCATGAGAAAAGCCCTTGAATCAAGGGAGAGACGTAACAAACTCCACTTACATGTGATGCTGAGTCTGGGAATCGAACCCGATGCCCAATAGGTGAGAGAGGAGTACAAAATGAAACCGCCCCTTCCCCCTTCCCTAAGACACTCTCAACCACCCCAATTTTGGGAATTTTGCAACTGGACTGGATCAATTTTTGTAGTAGTAGCAATAATATAGCAATAATATATACACCTACTTGCAAGAACGTTGACATACGATATTAGAACATTAGTAATTTAGTGAGAAAGGAATACATTAAAAGACAAAAGAAAAAGTTCAGCTTCAGTGATCTTCTTTTGTTTTTTAATATAATTCCTATCCCACTAAATCACTAATGTTCTATTTTCGTATGACAACGTTCTTGCAAGTATGTGTACACAGGGGTGCTTAAATAAAGGGACATCCAAAAACAAATTTAAAAATTGTAGTAACAATAATATATATACAGGGGTGCTTAAATAAAGGGACATCCAAAAACAAATTTAAAAATTGTAGTAACAATAATATATATATATAGGGGTGCTTAAATAAAGAGACATCCAAAAACAAATTTAAAAATTGCATCTTTGAGGCTTCTGCGTTTGCACATGATTGCTTATGGACATGAAGGCTTAAACGCGTGTTTATTTTTCGGTTTTTTTTTTTTTGTTTTTTTTTGTTTTTTTGTTTTTTTGTTTTTTGTTTTTTGTTTGTTTGTTTGTTTTTTAAGGAGCATGACGTTTCGGCCATGCTCGCGTGATAGCCTCCTCAATCATAATCAAAATGTCACTCCTCTTTAAAAAAATCACGTTCAATTAAAGCTCGAAATTTTAAAATGCTACAAAAATAAATAAAAACTTTCAAACCCTCACCTGTCTCGCTGTAGCATTTCCACTCAGATTTCTGGACAATTCCATGACTCTTTGGTAGATTTGATTTGCATTCAGCACACTTTCACTGATGGTGTCAGAGTTGTTGACCCACCATTCAGCGAACTGTTCAATCAGTCCAATATCAGACAGCTCGCTTTTGACCTGAAATTTAAGAGTAGGTCTTATTGTTACACAACGCAGCAAGTGACCCATCCTTGTAGCATTTAACAGCCAGTGGCTAACAAACCTGTGGCCCTTATTCCATGATAGCATTGGAAGGGAGGGAACCATAGAGCAACTCAACTCACGTACGACACCGAGCCCAGCGCATTGATGAGAGGCCATTATTTATGGCCTAGGAGGTGGGAGTCTGAAGGATTTATGTACGGCGCACCACATATGGGAGCTTTTTTAAGTTGGTCAACATAAACCAACATTTATTTAGCAAACGTGACGTGACCGTGACGTCACAGTGTCTGAGCATTTTGATTGGAGAAGCATTCGATATTGCGTGTTGAGATTGGGCCAAAAGATATCGTCATGCAATTCCGTACCGTGACAGTGTTGACTCTGCACTGTTACACTGTCACCTCTCTCTATAAGAGGTAACGAAAAAACTGAAAAAGCACTACGTGCCGTGCTTCCCCTAACACTTCTCTTGTGATAAATGATACTTAGTCGTTTGTGTCAAGATTGATGGTCATTTGTAATAGGCCGTGACGTTTCGACTGCAATCTGCTACTGTAAGAGCATTGAGATGTCATGTAATGCGCGTTTAAGAATAAAATTATTATTATTGTTATTACTCTTCACCAGGCAAAGATGTCAATTCCAGAGTGATTTACAATTGTGCATAACATAAAAAGCAAGTTTTTTTATTTCTTTTATAAAATACAAACAAATTTTTAAAATGCATTATATTGAATACGAATGATGAAATAAAAAGTGAATGACTGAAAGAGTGAAAACTTTATTTTTGGTCAAAACGTATATGGCACTTAAAGGGAAGATCCTTCTATTAATAGGGGCACCTAACTAAGCTACCATTACTAATAAAAACTACATAAGTGCGCATGCATGCTTTATGCTCTCATTAAACATGCGCCCGAACCAATCAGAAAGCGCGATTTATTTATATTCTATTCTATGAGAATAGATATCAGATAATATACCTTGTTGATGATATCTCTAGTGGTTGGATTATCAGGAGTGTAGAGAACCTCTCCCTTTAGGAACAACTGCGCTAGCTGTACAAAACCGCGATCAAAGGCTGCTTTCTGTGTCTGACCCGATACTCCTGAGGCACTGAGAGTGACTAAACTAACTAGACAACCACATTCGGCCTTTCCTGGAAAAGAAGACGAATGGATATTAATAACACTGATTATACTATTAATAGACTTCTGCAAAGTCTTTTGTCTACGTATAGTTCACGTGTGCTGAATAATGCACAGCCAGTTCAACCTGGATCGACTTCGATGTTTGCTTTTTTCCATTTGCCTATCTACCATCATCCTTCACCACAATCACCATCTACAACATCATCATCATCATAACCATTTCCATCGCCACCATGGTTACCATCTACGTCATGGATTTATCATTACCTTTACTGCCACCACCATCATCATCAACATTGGCATTGCCATCATCACCATCACTTTTTACATACATCATCATTATCACCATCTATATCATCATCACCATCACCATCATCACCATTATTATCATCATCATCATCACCATCATCGTCATCACCATCATCATCACATCATCATCACCATCATCTATGTCATTATCATCATCTACATCATCACCTTAACCAATGCCACCATCTACAACATCAATAAATAAAAATACCATATCTTAATACTCCAATGTATACTCACTTGGTTTGTAGAAACAGTAATATGCGTTTTTTACAGTACTATCAAAACAACAGCCCATCTTAACACATTCTGATGGTTTCATGCCAGGCCATCCACAATCAACTCTGGCCTTAGGATCAATCAGGGCACACTGGTCTGTTTGGGCAGAGAACAGAAATGCTGGTCAACAATGAGGACAAAAGTGACGAATCGAGGAAATCACAATAAAATAGATATCAGTCAGAAATGGTACTGTATACAGAATCCATGGTCAGGACCTATCTCCTAATGCTTATCATTGCCTATCGTCCTTGGCTCCAAAAACCCTTTTATGAAATACGTGTAGGTATATAAATGGAATCGAAACATGGAAACCAATTTGAATAGCTATTGTTTTGAGCTGACTAGCCTCCCTTACATGTAAGAACAATAGTTATTCAAATTGGTCGTCATATTTCTATGCAGTGTATAAATAATATTATCCATACCTCGATGTTTTGCTGCCGTTTTATTATCAAGCTGCTTCAAGTAATCTGGATAATATGTCCTGACATTTTGAAGACAACTTAGTCTTGTGCTATTTCTTGCTGCTGTTGCTGCCGCACCAAGACCTAAAGTACTCTCCAAAGGCAGCTGCCGACTCCTATTAAAAGGCTGGTCAGTTCTTCTTCTCCATCTTCCGCTACAAACAAAATCGTTGAAATTGCCTCCAGAACCCAAGCTACTTGATATGTCTGTATAGTCTGAGAGCAGCTTTTCTAATGGTACCAATGCCAAGCCCTTAGTGAAATGGATTTGAATTTTGTTAATAATTAGAAAAATCTAAATAAATAAGACATAAAAATCCTGCTTTTTGCTCAAGCAAAACCTAAAGCTATAAATATCTTCAGGCTGGGTACATTCATTTTTTTATTGTCCTAGGATCTTGTTTTTGAATCAATTCGTGGTATAAAATAATCTTTTAACATGCATAGGAGAGTGTCAATGGGGGTACCCAATAATTGTCAATCAACTACAGTACTAATTATTGGGCCTAATGTCAGTTAACCGTAATAATTTTACGGGCGCTGGCAATTAACCAAAATAATGAAGTAACTGTTAACTACTAATTTTAGGTTGTCAGTTAACTACTATACTAATCCCATTGGCACCCTTATATATGTTAAGGAAAGAAATAATACTTATTGCAGGAGAATGTCAAGCGACTTAAAATAATACAACATTCCTAAACCCCTAAAACCACCCATTAACTGCATTTTTACAGTTAACTCCTGTGTGGTGAAGATTAGTGGGTTTTTACAATAGGGTAGAGTACTTCTAGTGGTTACAATCTTAAAACATGAACGTCACTTACATCTTGAGATAAGTCCTGCAGGTCCTTGGTAAGTCTTCTCTGTATTTCCAACTAAAGGTATGGAAAAAAAATTACAGTCAAGAGAAAACTTCACTTTTTTTTTTTTCAAGTCCTGAAACCACCTCTAGAATGATCAAAGTCCAAGCACAGCTAACTTTAAAAGATCAAACACTGAAGCAACTTCTGGGCTGAAAAAAACACATACCAAATTAAGTTGTGCTGTAGCATTGGGCAAGGCTGGCACTTGTATTTGCCTCCTCAGTTCATTGGCAAGATTCTGAAGCTTTGCATTATCCAAAGAACAGATAGCAGATTTGACTTCAGTCTACGAAAGAGTAAGAAAAAGAAAGAGTACTTTTTATGCTATAAACATGACATAATCCCAACACTAGCACAATAATGACCTTGCCTGCATGACTTTCTTGTTTTTCATCTCCCACTCTCATCATTCCTTCTTTTTATCCTTCCCTGCCTTTTTTATCAATCCCTCGCTCCATCATTCTTCATATTCACCCTTCCTCCCTCTCTCCCTCTTTTTATTGTTTCACCTCTCTCATCCCATCTCCCTTCCTTCATTCCTGCCTCCCTCATCATTCCTTTTATCCATGTACCTTCCTTCCTTCCTTCCTTCGACCAGTCCTTCCTTCCATTCTTCCTTCCTTCCTTCCTTCCTTCCTTCCTTCCTTCCTTCCTTCCTTCCTTCCTTCCTTCCTTCCTGTCCTTCCTTCCTTCCTTCCTGTCCTTCCTTGCTTCCTTGCTTTCTTCCTCCCTCCCTCCCTCCCTCCCTTCCTTCCTCCCTCCCTCCCTCCCTTCCTCTCTTGTTGCATCCTTCTCTTTCTATGTTCCTTCCTTCATACCTCCCTCCCTCTCAATACTCCTTTTATTCACTTTCCCTCCTTTCCTTCCATCTTATATCCTCTCTTAATCATTTACTGACCACTTACCATGTTTCTTTGACTGAGTTGAATCAGTTTATCAATTGCAATGGGGGAATTATCATCACATAGGAACCTCTTTACTTCACCACCAGTTAAAGTCTGACCCTGGAACATCAAAATAAGTCTTTGAAAAAGACTCTTGACCACCTATTCATTCAATCAATCAATCCTCCATCCCACCCATCCACCCATTCATTCCCTCTACTCTATCCATTCATCCATCCATTTAGTATCTATCCATTCCATCAATATCCACCCATCCATCCATTCATTCCATCCCTAAACTCACCATCCATCCATCCATTCCATCCCTACCCACCATTTACAGTACCCATTCATCTATCCCTGCCCAGCAATCCATCCCTAAAAATCCACCCACCCACTCACCCACCCAACCATCCATCTATCCATCTATTCCACAGCTTATCAATTCTTCGCACCAACCTGTAAAATCTTTTGGACCAGTTGGAAATTATCCAGTACCCACTGAATCTGTTGGGTGCTGCCCCCATTTTGTAATATTGACAAAAGTCCAGCTAACGAAGCACCACCACCTTCAAGGATGTTAGTAATGGCAAAAACCTGTAGTAACCTGTCAACCTGGGGACAAAAGAGTACATGAATGTGCTGTGCAGTTACTGTAGTTCTCTGCTTAATAAATGTACAATGTGTAGTTCATCATCCATACCCACCCCACAGAGGAATTTGGAATTTCCAAAGAGTAGGGGGGTCAGAGAAAGAACAAAAATTACAGAGTTTGTATGGAAGAAAATTGGAATTTCCGGGAGGTAGGGGGGTGTCTTGAAAAACTCCTCTGTGAAGAGGGTATGGATAATTTTTGGAACCACACAATAGACTAAAAATCAAGAGTGGCATAGTGGTAGTGCACTCGTATCTCACCTCTGGAGTCTCATGTTCAGTTGCTGGACTTAGCATAACATGTCATTAGAGTATGTTAGGTCTCTCCCTTGATTAAAGGGCCCCTCTCTGGGTTGGCAAAAACCTAACAAGCTATAATCCATTTTGATCCGAGAGTTAGCCTGATTCAATAAACCTTTTCATAGCTTAAGAATCAATTCAACTGCGCATTCGATTTTATCCTGAATTTCTTACCTTCTTTTGTTTAATTAAGAACAAAAGAAGGTTCAGACAAAAGAAGGTGTGAAATTCGGGATAAAATCGCATGCGCAGTGGAATCGATTCTTAAACTATGAAAAGGCTTATTGAATCAGGCCAGGTGACATTCCTTTGAGCATTACTTATTTGTTTGTCAGTGACATTCATGTAATCATGAATTTTATTCCAAAGATAATGAAACATGACCAGTTTTAAATAGGGAAAACATTATAATCATCCAAAATGAAAAGCTATTTGGAGAGATAACATTAACCATTACTTTACCTCTTGCTGGTTGAGCTTGGCATTAAGTAGCTCTTGTGCCACTTGGGGAGAAATGCCAGACTGGTTGGTCAGGAATTCTTGAAAACCTTGAGGGTCTTTCAGTGCATTTCTTAGTAGCATATCTAAACACAAACAAAAGTAATAATGAGCTCTGGGCCCAATAGACGTCATCAGCTCTCGAGCGCTCAGGCGTAATGTTGTCCAATTTCAGACCATGTGTCATTCCCTTGAGAATAATATTCTTTGTTTGAGTTGTATCCATATTCGTGTGTCCTCTCATGTGCAACAGAGAGCAAACCTTAAACAATGAAATGATACTCTGCGGAATGACACATGGTCTGAAATGGGAAAACATTACATCAAAGCTGAGGAGGTCTATTGTATAAAAAGTGAAGAGCGCTACCCAATGGAAAAATCCTTTTCAACTGGATAAGGCCAAATAAAAAACTAAGTGTGTTTCCTGTTATGCAACTGACCCTAATTTCCTCGCTGATTTTTGCCGACCCTAATATTTTTTCATTCCGAAATGCACCACAGCGTTCCCAGTAAGCTTATTTCAACTGTCGTATCAGTAAAAAAAATCCAACCAACTGACCCCAATTATTTTTCTCATGCAACAGGAAACACACTTTTTTTTTTGCCTAAGTAGATGCTGTTATCAAAAAATCTATCCACAGGGTCCATTTATCCATCGGATAAGTCCTTATCCAGTAAATAAGTAGATGCTATTAACATCACTATGCTAATGTTTGGTGTAAATACCAACTAGCCCTATACTTGAGTTCTTACTTGTAATATCAGTTAAGTTTTGGTACTGATTCCACAATTTCATCCATTGACTTTCATCTCTGATATAATTCTGGTAGTCTTGGCCTAACCTTAGAACTCTGTCTCTAAGTGTACTGTTTTGAATGATAGGAAATGCATCTTCTAGAAATCTTGCAAAGCTGCAAAGAATTAGGAGATGAGTTGTGAGCAATGTACTTTAAAGTGCCTATGACACCTAACTCAAAATGTTCATCATTGATTCTACATGAAGGAAAAAGTTGAATAGTAAAATATTTTTATATGGTTTGAGTGATGCGTCTCTGAGATATCAAGGTTTATACTCCCAATATGTTTATGATGTGACCTCTGTCACCTGTCACGTGACCTCTGTCCACCTTTGCTTGTAAGACTGTAAGAGTATAGATGTGTATATACACATACAGTACTAGTATCCCTGATAATTATCTGGTACTCATTTATACCCCCGAGTGGAAAGTGGCACAAGCTGTGAGAGCTACAGTAACGAGTGTTTCGCATACTTTAATTTCATCACATGGCAATTAAAACATTCATAATGACTAATTAAGATATTTATCAAAAACAGAATAAGAGATTTACTCTTCACCTTGAGTTTTGCAGGTTAGGTAAATCACTCTGAATTGCATCGGAATAATTCAGACCTGTCCCTCGAAAATCACACAAGAATGATTGCATGAATGGAATCAGACCAGCAGAAGGCATGGCTCTTGGTCGATAGTAGACTGCAAATAAATAAATAACAACTATCATTTAGTAATCAAGTGGGTGGTGTAATAAGTGATTGATAGGACACCTGAGCAAGCACATAGTCAACCCCTTCCTTCCCAGGGTTCCTAGGTAAGGTTGTGGTAAGATGTTAGTAGTTGGTTAGCTATAAGGGGTCAGTAAGTGGATGCTGAAGTGTTGTTAAATCTAGATTTTTTTGTTTTTGTTTTTGTTTTTGTTGTTGTTAAACCTAGATGGTCTTTATTAAGTAGTAGGAATTTGTGCAAATTGATTTAACTTTGAAAAAAAGAAAGCAAATTTAGACAGGACTTAAATTAATTTTTCAGTCACCAGTCATGATGAACAGCCAAATTAATTTTAGCTTAGTCACACCTCGTTTCTGGCTCAACATTACTGGTCAAAATGACCAGCATAGCAAAGAATTGACTGGACAACTTCCATTGCTGACCAGACATTGTGCAATGAACAGCTGTCATTTCCAACCCTTAAGAAAGTTACAATTTTTGCAATAAAAGAATATTCTTACTGTTTTGTCTGGCAGTTGGTGGTCGTTTGGTCCTTACTGCCACAAGGATGAAGAACAACACTAATGGCCATAGTATTTCTATAACATTTCTTGCCTGTGTCAAATACAATTACCTCATATTAATCATTAGAGATAAATCATTGATAATTACTTTTCGAGATAATTTGAAAAAAATGTAAATATACTTTTTTCAAGGGAAGCAATTCTACATTAAGAAATGTTCTCATTTTATTAATCAACCCACAATGAATAAATTCCTTTTTGCAACTGGGACCTTTGGACAAGAGATCATAATATTTATTTATTATATAGATATCGATGAAATACCAGGTTTTCTCTAGTGTCGAAAACTTGATATCTTTCACCAGTGGAAGATGCCATATCTTTCACACGTGAAGATATCGAGCCGTTGAATCAGATTGCTATTTTAATAAAGAATTTTTGAGCTTTTGTTTTATTTAAGTTCATATAATAAACAGAACATTACATGGCCACTTGGAGATGCTGCGCTCACTCGTGAGATATCAATTGAGCACTCGAAGATAAAATTCATATCTCTGCGCGCCCATGTAATATCCTCTATTTATGACACTGGTAATTCTAAATGTCCTCAATAGCATACATCATTTCCTGTCTCAGTGACGTCTTTCATATATTGAACACTGATGTTCTATTCAATTTCCATCAAACATCTTATACCTTATGGATTTTCAAATTTAATTTCTTTGACATTTTCATTGCACTGAATTACTCATTATGACTCTCATTTAACACCTGATGTCAAACCCTAAAGTGTTACATCTTTGTCCAACTTGCGTGCATGAGAAGACACATGAATACGCATTCAACTCGAACAAAGATTGCGTTGTTCCAGAAACTATCTATACCATATCCAGGTATGCCCTCCCACAAGACCCCCTACGCTCGGAAATTCCAATTTTCTTTCTTCCATACAAACTCTTGTTGAAAATTTTGTACTTTCTTTGACCTTTACAACTCAGGAAATTGGGGTATGGATAATTTCCTGAACTACACATTTCACATTTCTTATTCTCAAGAGAATGACTTGGTTTGAAATTTATCGAAAAATATAATGTCCAAGTTACTTAAAACTTATGTGTATAATGCACATACTGGTACTCTTTTTCTCTTTCTTGTTGCTTTGTATGTTTGTATGCAAAGCAAATATAGAAAGAAGCTTATTTTAGAATTGTTCACAGCAAACAAACCTTTTCACCTGCTGGGAATTTCATCATCCATGCAATTTTTTAATTTAATATTTGATTTTCTTATATATTTTTTCCTTCTTATTTTTCTCAAATATTAATCAACAAGATGCTTAAAATACTCCATATACAACCTTCAAAATTTATTATCTGAGAAAATGCATGATCCATTTGCAAGTTTTTATCACATTTTTGTTTAAAAATAATAATTTTAAAAGCTAAATAATTGTTAACAACAACAAAATTGTTAAAAAATGAAATTTTCAAAGAAAAAAAAAAATACAAACCAAATTAATCTTGATAAAAATAATTTTTTACAAATACTGCATTCAAACGTGATTGATATTTTTGCATTAAAGTTGTGTACTTCTTGATCTGAATTGTTGATATTAATTTTCATTTAAAAAATATTTTAGTTGTCAAACTTCAAAAAACCCTAAGCACCTCTTGCTTTTGTTTTAAAGATTCAAGTTCTTAACTCCTAAAGAAGTGTTCATAAATCTTCAAATGATAGATCCATTCATGCTTTCCTTTTTGAAGAATTCCTCTTCCATCACAACCCAACCACAAAAGAATTGATAAGTCAAAGGATAAGTGGTAATAAAAATGCTTTATTTCATAAATTTTATAAATGTTTTTGAAGTGCGGTCTTAATGTCCCCACACACTGACTTGAATTTAAGACTATGTACAATTTTTTTTGTCACTCTTGGGAATGATGCCTAAAGGCATCGAAGTATAGAGTAAGAGAAATCTTGTCATCATACACGTAATAGGCTTTGTGATTATTTTTTGTGTTGTTGAGCAATTTCTTATCCCAAAATACTTTATAACATAGCCACGATATAATGCGCACTCTGATTGGTTAATTAGTGTGTGCAAGCGTGCATCCAAAAACCCATGGTGCACGCCGCAGGCATCAATGAGTAGCGCGTGCTATTTAATGCAAATTTCATTAGAAAAAACATTTGAATTTTTCTGGATTAACGAAGAATTTTTACACTTTTGCCATGTTATGAAAGCATTGGTAATTGGTTAGCGTGCATCCATCAAGTTTTGGGAGCACTTGGGAGGTTGCTTAAGCACTCAAGAAGCTAGATTCAAAGATAGTGTCCCCTCACTCTACCGATCAGAATGCTTGATTTTTAGGATACTGGACTAAATAAATACATGTGCACTAAAGGTCCCCACAGTGCATGGGATTCAATAGCCCAGCCTTAAAGATTAATGTAAAGGTCTTATGAGTTTTTTAGGACAAAGAGATTTAAGTAGAATCAATTAACCAGTACATATTCCATTCAAATAAGGCCTGAGTACATACTAATGATTATGAGGCCCTCTTGCAAAGAAAAGTTATTGAGAGTTTGTACATGCATATTTGTATTTTCAAAAGTCCTCCTAAAGAGATGGTCTAAACCTGGGGGGGTACTCCGCCAGAATTTGGGTAGGGGTGTTCTGCTGGGATTCTGAAAGGGGTACCCTGTTTATGATAAAAAAACTCAAATTTGTGGACCCTGTTTATGACAAAAGATATAATTTATTGCACTGAGTTCCCATTTCGATTATCATGTCATCTCGCATATCGTTTTTTTTACTGAATATGACAGGAAACTCAGGAAGAACTTGAAACTTGAGTGAAATTTTATTCCCTGTTTATGATGAGAAGCTCAAAAAACCATACCCTGTTCAGCGGATCATCCCCGTTTAGTCCATATGTGGGAGTACCCCCCCCCCCCCCCCCCCAGGGGTCAACAATATTCACCTTCTCTTTATTTTTCTTCTGAAGAAAAGAGGTATGAATGCATATGGTGAAATAAAGAAATAGCACAAAACAAGATCCTCTTGCATTTGTCTGCACATATGTTATGACCACTTACACGTATGATGAACTACATCAAGTAGTTATGACATAAATTCAATCTTCAAAAGTCCTTCTCGAGATATGGTCATGAACATTCTGCATCTTATCTTTCCCTTACTTGTATCCTGCGAGCAGAGGAAAACTGACCAGCCAGCCCACAGAGGGTCAGAAAAAAACCTCTGCTTGCAGGGTACCTTTCTTGTGGAGGGAAGTGTGAATAGACCTATCCGGAATTCGCTTGACTGGCCACGAAACTATGGTCCAGTCTCAACTTCAAACCATTGTTTCGTGGTCAGTCAAGCGATTTCGGTATAAGTCTATTAGTCCAGAACTGGACCCACTTTTCTCACTAACAATTTATATCTCAAAAATAAAATTTTTGCTACTCGTAAGTCGAATGATTCCTGAAGTAAAGCACTCAACCCGACTTTTAAATTGAAAACAGAGAAAGCGTTAAGCAAATAGATATTAAGTCGTGTTTCGTCACAGAATAAGCTTCCAACCTCAACAAAATAACAAAGAACTAAACAAAGTAGGTGTTAAATGGAAAATAAAAGGACGATTACTAATTTTACCAGCTATATTGAGTATTTAAAATATGAAATCGAGCGAAATACTTTGAATCCTTCGAATGTCAACAAACAATAAGCTAGTGCGGCTAATATCCGCTAGTTTGCCACAGGCGGTTTGATTTATTTCGTTTTTTGAAAGTACTATGGTAATTCTTAACTTCTTAAAGGAAAAATAAAAAAATCTGACGATGGGATCAAATCAAAATTTCATATTTTGTGCATAATTGGAATACTAGTAGAATTTCACGTGACGTGAAGGCTCCAAATCAACACATATCTCGCCCAATCTATAAACATTTTATATTTTTAATTTATTTTTTCGATAAAATATGACTTATTTTTAACAGTTTTCAATGTTTACGTTGTTCGCGCGTTTTTACCATAAAAAGTGCGAACTTCCATGCAATTCTGACTTTCGTCACGGAAAATTTGTTAAAAATCTGACGATGGGGATCTTTTTCCATGTACGTCCTTAAATATGAACTTCGTTTTATGTGATAATTTTGAAATCCTCGTTGCCTTAGTAAAAGCAAAGAAAACACAAACAATATCGGCCTATATTTGTACGAAAAATAATATTTTTTTTTTATTTATGTAGGTATTCTTACGTAACTACATATCCAGAACAGGAATAAAAAACATGGCGCAGCTCTATCTCGGGAAGAGACACAAACATCGTCTACCTACGCTTAGTTTTCCCCAAATTTCAGATCGAAAATCCTATATTTACAGATGTTGAGATAGAGAATTAAGAATATAAAAGATATCATACCGTTTGACGTTTTCGCAGAGTAAAGTTTTTCCAAAGAAGAAGCTTTAGTTGGCTCCAGAACTTCATCTTGGAAGTTCGTGCTGTGTCACACGACAGCGACACTTCTTGTCGCCTGTTTTAGCTTTCTGTTTCCTTTTTAGCACTGATGATCTTAACTTGATGAAGGCTTCGCGTAATTTTTCCGTTCAGGCTAAAAGATGTGTTCTTTATAGGCCAGCTGTCGGTCCTTGTCAGAGCTCAAAAACTTTGTCAATCTCGTATAGACCGATGACAGCCAGGAATAATCGTTGTTATAATACCAAAATACTTCCTCCGATTCCTACAACAATCAGTCTTTAAAATGGTCGTAACCGGAGAAAAATGGCCTAAATTTCAGTACAAGGTAGATAAGATTACAAAACAGTTCTTCCTTTCGCTATTTTTTCCTCATTACATGGCTGGCCAAGTGGAAAGCAGTGGAGGAAGAACAAATGAAACCCCAGGGGGACGTATTGGTCCGAACTAGAAACCTCGTGCCGTAAAAGTCCGGTCAGTAGGTGGGTTCTTGGTGCCTCCCCTCCCTCTATGTTTTTTATTATTGTTGTCGTTGTTAGTGGACCCACCTACCCTCAGTCCGCCTAATCTTCACCCCCCCTGTCTACAGAATATTTTTCCAAAATTCGTTTTCAGAGGACAAAATCAAAATATCGAAAAGTCATTTCAAATATATATTTTGATTTTTCATTTTTGAATTCGAAAATTGAAAATTGACATTGATGAGATAATTTTCGAATTTTGACATGATCGTAAAAAATGAAAAGTTCAAAAATCAGGCAAATTTCGTATGTCCAATTCATGCCAACTAAATTGAAAAGCTCTTTGTGGAGTGTTACACGGACCGTATTGGGTCACGTTTTTGCATTTCTTTGCATATGTTATAAAAAGACCCTACAATTACCATCATATGCCAATTTTCAAACGGCATAATTTCATTTAAAGATAAATATCATAAAAGAGAATGTAGAACGTTCTAAGCGCAATTTGCAAAGGAAACTGAGATTGCAAATAATATATTTGCGGTTTACCTGTGTTGACAAAAGAAGAAGAGGACAAGCACTAGTGCTCAGTTTTTTCGCTCGTTCGCGCGGGATCCCTTCCCTGGGGTTATAATCCTAAGGTAATATTCAAGATGATGGACAATTTCAAGTGTTTATTCGCTATAATATCTATAGTATCATATTTTTGACATTTCGCCCTTGTGAACACTGGTTGTCGTGTGTGTAGTCCATGTAGACGCTCCTGTGGCATTGGTGCGTTACCCATTCACTGCCGTCCGTGGCCATATGGCCGGAGACGTCAATAGCGATACATGGTCATCAATACATGTACAACATCCCTAGCCATATTAGAACTTTATATATAGCCATGTATAGATGTATACATAGATATACATATCCCTTAGCTGAACTACAAATGTCCCTTAACCTGATTTAGGAATATCCCTTATCAGTGATTTAGGAGTATTCCTTCTCCTGATCTACGAGCATACCTTACTTGAATTATGAGCAATCCCTTTACTGAACTAGGAGTTTCCCTTACCTTAACAAGGTTTATCCCTTGACCTGAACTAGGAGTATGGATTTAACCGGCTTCAGTCATAAATCTCTCCATATTTGATTTATCGAGATAAAATGTCTCCATATACATACTTCTTTTCAAACTCGTTGTTAATCACTTCGTCCATGATGACCGTAGCTGTTAGAAATTCGTCCTCATCAGGCTCGGTTTCGTGTACGATTGCTTCATGATACAACCAACTAGAAGGATAAAGAATACCAGTCTTAGCTTGTGATTGAATGGTGTGTTTTGAGAAAAGCACTACATCACGGGCGTAGAGTGCGGCTCGCAGCCCCCTCACAGCCCAAATTACATACATTTACTGTATTTTAAATCGTCCTTCTCCGCCCGGGATATAGTCTTCCAACATATGTATCTTGGCTTCACTTTGAAACCCATTTCGAAGCAATTTTTTGCACTTTCTACCGCTTCTAGTATGAAAAATTCATAGAGAGCAGATTCTTTTTAATTATAAAAATGAAGGTATATAGACTAATCCTGTCGCTGGACGCCTTTTCTATCCGATCAACAAGATGGAAATTGTACGATTAGGGAAACCGTTATCAATACCATACGGATCAATGTTACAACCCAGCTAAAAATCGCACTGGGTTTTAGCATATTTGGTCTGGGATTGCGGTGGGAGGACAGTCTTTAAATCTTCATTAGTAGCGCAAAGATTTGGCCCCAAAAAAATCAAATGTAGCACCCAGTCCCTTGATGGAGGAATAGGGGGTGTGTTGCATAATTGTCATGCAATTTGCGGGTTGATACTTTTGATGCTCGTAAAACCATTTCTTTATGACGACAAAAACAAAACAAATTACACCAATGATACCTATTTTCCTTGCTTTTTCAGAATTTGTTAGTTTTTACCTCAAAATCCAAAATTGTGTAAAATCACAATCTGGATCGACTCTATGGATCGGACTTTTCTTAGGTGGAGTGTGGGATCGAAAAAAATATTGCTTTAATATTTCAGCTTGAAATCAAGGTGGAAAGATTATAATTACTAAAAAAAATAACTTGAGCGCAGTTATTTTTATAATTTGATTTTAAAATATGGCTTTTATGAGAAAGAAAAAGGTAAAGGGTACTCGTTGAGAATCTGTGAATTTATTCCACTTATTTTTCCATTTCTTTTCTTCTTTACCAGGAAATCAAAAAAATATATATTCGAAAACTCCTCACTTGTGGTCATGCCAGATAACATGCTTAAACAGAAAAGAGACTGAGCAAAGGGTCAACATAAAGTCCTTATTCCAAAGTTGGATATTATGTACAGTATCGCTGCAACAATGCTATTCAAGTGAAAACAGAAAACGTGAGTAGTGATATTTATGAGAGTTCATAAAATAAAGCTCATAGATATGAGTTTATTGTTTACTTTTTAAAAGAACGTACGGCCTGTGGTGCGACAGGGGGGAGGGGGGGTTGGACACAGCGCGCGAAGCATCAAGGGACAAATGCAAAACTCTCTTCATTTGCGGCTGGACGTCGAGAAGTGAAGAGCTCCCGAGATAAAACTTGATGTAAACAAACAAGGGACGCGAAGATTGTCAAAAGTTTATGGGAACCCAGAAAGTTAGTTAGCTATTTCAGAGCTCATAGTTCTTATAACTCTGGCTATTTTACGATCTTACATACATATTCTCGAATAAATGACTATTTTGAAGTAGATAAAGCTATTTATTTGTGCCCTAGTTTCACATCCAGTGAAAAACCTTTTTCATAATTGATCCAAAAAATTATATGTTTTGGTCAACGCAAAAAAAAAAAAAAGAAAAAACAAAAACGAAAAGAAAGAAAGAAAATTGATAAAAAGAAACTTAATGGACGAATATGGATCGAGAATTGATTAGAAGGTTGAAAATTGCTGTCACTGGACTATGACTATTTTACATCCAGTGAAAGGACCTTCTTCATAATCAAAATTTGAAATGTTTGGGTCAACGGACGGCGTTTCTTTGCACCAAAAATATGTAGTAGTTTAAAATCCATCTTCATCCGCCCCCGTTTCGTGTACGATTGCTTTATGATGCATGCAACTGGAAGGATAAAGAATTACAAGCTTAGCTTGTGGTTGAATGGAGTGTTATGAGGAAAACACTACATCCCGGGCGTAGAGTGCATCTCAAAGCCCCCTCACAGCCCAAATTACATACATTTACTGTATTTTATGGGGTCCTTCTCCGCCGTGATCTTAAGAGTGTGTGGACAATAACCATGCTTAAGGAGGACCGTGAGATTCGAAAGGCGTGTCACAACTGAAATATTCCTACTATCCATACCGTTGATAGATATCGCGTAGGGACAGTTCTTAGAAATGATCATTTGATACCATGTGCCGATCAATGTCACAAAGAGGATAAAACGAACATCGCATTGGACTTTAGCATGTTTCGTCTGGTTTCGTAAAGAAAGGAAACCTTTTCTATCTGCATAATTAGTGGCAGGATTTTGCCGTCCAAAGTCCAATTGTAGAACCAAATTCCTTGGGGGAGGGGGAGGTGTGAGTAATGCGTACAAAAGGCTTGCTGGTGAAACATTTGATACTTATATTCACATTTTCTTTCCTTTATATAAAGCAAGAAATCAAAAAGACGTTCGAAAATCCCTCACCTGTGACCATACAAGATCATATGGTAAAACTGAAAGAGAGCGCTTGTACAGTACCACAGATACCGCATGCAATATACAGGGTAAAAAAGTCTTTATTGCAATTTCTAAAATAAGTTTACTTTGGTGGCCTTTTGAGTGTTGCGATCTTTGTAAAACTCGCTACTCCGACCGCACATGTTCACACGCTAAAGAGGGAAGTATTATGTGGTTAAAGTAATATCTAAGAGAAAATAAGCTTAGAAAATCAGTAGGATGTCCTTTTGAGTGTTGTGATCATCCGGGTAATCCGCACTCCTTCACACGCTTCAGAATGACACCTTATGTCCATGTAATATCTAAGAGAAAATATTTTTACTGTGGTGTCCTTTTCAGTGTTGTGAAATTCACACGCTTCATGAGGACGCCTTCTGTCGATGTAATATGTACGAGAAAATAAGCTTACTTTGGTGTCCTTTTGAGTGTTGTGATCTTTGTAAAACTCGGTACTACTCACTCCTTCACACGCTTCAGAAGAAGGCCTTCTGTCAATGTCATATCTAACAAAATATAAGTTTACTGTGGAGTCCTTTTGAGTGTTGTGATCTTGCGGGTATTCCGCACTCCTTCACACGCTTCAGAAGGACACCTTATGTTGAATGTAATATCTAAGAGAAACTATGTTTACTGTGGTGTCCTTTTGAGTTTTGCGATATTAGTAAAACTCCGGGTATTCCGCACTTCTTCACACGCTCCAGAAGGACGCCTTCTGTCGATGTCGTATCTAAGAGAAAATAAGTTTACTGTGGTGTCCTTTTGAGTGTTGTGAAATTCACACGCTTCAGAAGGACGCCTTCTTTCGATGTAATATATACGAGAAAATAAGCTTATTTTGGTGTCCTTTTGAGTGTTGTGATCTTCGTAAAACTCGGTACTACTCACTCCTTCACACGCTTCAGAAGGACGCCTTCTTTCGATGTAATATGTACGAGAAAATAAGCTTACTTTGGTGTCCTTTTGAGTGTTGTGATCTTTGTAAAACGCGGTACTACTCACTCCTTCACACGCTTCAGAGGAAGGCCTTCTGTCGATGTCATATCTAAGAAAATATAAGTTTACTGTGGAGTCCTTTTTAGTGTTGTGATCATCGTAAAACTGCGGGTATTACGGAATCCTTCACAAGCTTCAGAGGGACGTCTGCTGTCGATGTCATATCTAAGAAAAATTAAGCTTATTTATCCTTGAACGTATTTAAAATTATCCTTTTTTCAAATGATCTTATTTAATGGTATACTTGACCATAATTAGAAATATATTTTTTCCAATTGATCTTAAATCTAAGTTACAATGGCGCGTTTTGAGGAAAAGACTACATCCCGGGCGTAGAGGGTGGCTCACGGCCCCTTCACAGCCCAAATTACATACATTTACTGTATTTTATGGGGTCCTTCTCCGCCCGTGATATAGTCTTTCCATGTACGGTATCTTGCATTGACTTTGAAACCCATTTGGAAGCCAATTGTTCGATGTGACTACTTCTAGTATGGAATAAACATGTAAGGAAGACATTCTGTATGACTTTGAAAAACTCAAAGTACAGACTCGTGGACTCCTTTTCGATTCAATGCAAAAAGCTGAAAAAAAATTGTTCCCCACCCACAACTTCTCATGCAGTTCGTCTCAGCGGAAAGAAAATAAGTCTGCAACTACACTAGGTACATTCATGCCCTGCCGTGATCTTAAGAGTGTTTGGACAATAACCAGGCTTAAGGAGGACCGTGAGATTCGAAAGACGCGTTACAAAATATATTCCTACTATCCATACCGTTGATAGAAATTGTGTAGGGACAGTCATTAGAAATGATCATTTGATACCATGCCGATCAATGTCACAGATATCGAGGATAAAACTAACATTGCATTGGACTTTAGCATGTTTCGTCTGGTTTTATAAAGAAAGGAAGCCTTTTCTATCTGGATAATTAGTGTCAGGATTTTGCGGTTAAAAGTCCAATTGAAGAACCAAATTCCTTGGGGGAGGTGTGAGTAATGCGTACAAAAGGCTTGCTGGTGAAACATTTGATACTCGTAAAACCAGTATTTTTTAACCACAAAAACAAAATAAATGACACCATTGGTACGTATTCAACTTGCTCTTTTAGAATTTGATAGTTTTGACCCTAAAATCCTAAATTGTGGAAAATGTAAACCCGGTTTTACTTCAAGGATCGGACTTTTTCTAGGTGGAGTGTGGAATCGATTAAAAAAAATTCTTTGGTATTTCACTTTAAAATCAATGTAGAAAGTTGAAGATTACTTGATGAGTAGCTTTGACGCTGTTATTTTTAGAAATTAAGAGATAACATGGATTTTATGAGAAGGAAACGGGTAAAGGAACAGTGATAATCTGTACCTTTATGTCACTTATTTTGACATTTCCTTTCTTTTTTATCAAGCAAGAAATGACGATCGAAAATCCTTCACCTGTGACCATGCAAGATCATATGGTAAAACTGATAGAGAGCGCTCGTACAGTTACCACAGATACCTCTGCCTTAGAGGGCAAAAAGAAAGTCTTTCAATAGAGATGGGTATTGTGTAGAGTATCATTGCACCAATGCTATTAAAGTGAAAAGAGAAAACGTGAGTAGCGACTTTTATGTGTGTTTAAAAGTATGTATATTTATATGTTTATTACTGACTATTGAATTAACGTATAGACTGCTTCCGGTGCAGATAACACAGGGAGCCCAACCAATTTTCCACAAATGTTCTCATTTAGCTTACATAGACCAAATTCAAAACTCGCAGATTGCAGATTTGGCGACTAAGAAGAAAAATGGCTTGTATTTCTATAACTCGGGCCGTTCCACAAGTCAGTTCCGTGGCAGTGAAATGAGGGTGCCACTTTTGTGTATTTGTGTATTTTTGCGATGCCATATTGAATTGAGTCGGCCGAGAGGACCCTGGGACGAGATTGATAAACGAACTCCAGCAACGCCTGGCAGTATTTGGCTTTTATAACTTTTTTAAAAAAATTGAAGAGTTTAAGCCTATTATTCTTCGGTTTAGCAAAGATTTGTGATTCTCAAGGAGGTTTTACTTAACCGATATGAAGGTATTCATTGATTAAAGTTTCTTGTAAACATTTTCTGTACGATATCATTGTTAAAAGCTTGGAAAATCGAAATCAATTTAAGCTTATGATTTTTTTCTTCTTTCAGATATTTGTGTTGCTCAAAGAAAAACATATGCATGTCGTAAACCTTTGAAATCATTTTTATTATATTAAGGAAGAACTTCGAGAAAGTGTGGTATAGTTCATAAGATTTGTTGAGAATTTTGTTTTGTCTGTACGTCTGTTTTCAAAAAGGAAAGAAGAAGTAAAAAAGTCACTACAAGGATCGAAAACAGACATGAACCAAGTAAACTCCACTCCAGATGAAAGATTACAAAACCTCACTATAAACTTCAAAACTGGTGAAAACAATTCCACTAATAATGAAGCACTTAGTGATGATGTGAATCCAGACTCTGTTTCAAGTGTTGAAAAGAAGGGTGATAGCGATATGCCTTTTTCAAGTAATAGAAATTTAATGGACTTGCCACCGGAGCTTATTCTGCTTATTTTTTCATATCTGGATGCAAGGTTTACTTTGAAAGTACTTTCTCAAGTTTGTAAGTTTCGTAATCAGTTATTATCACCGGAGGCAACTTGGAAGACACGGTTTGGGTTGAGGTGGCCAAAGAGGAACAGAAAAGAAGATTATGATTATGTGACAAGGTATACTATAATATTGAAGTCTGGATTCATAATAACACTTGAAATGTTTGTCTCTGACTTAAAAATTTTGGAACACTTTTACAGACGTTTCAATCTGTGACCATGGATCTTCTTCAGTGTGCTGTTGGTATTTCGGCACATGTATTTATTTGGAACATTTTTACAGACATTTCAAATGGTGACCACGGATCTTCTTCAGTGTGCCGTTGGTATTTGGGCAGGCTATTTAAATTTTGGCATAATTACAGACGTTTCGAAATCTTTCAAACATTTTAAGTGAGAGACAAACATTTCAAGTATTATGTGACAAGGTATTGGTTTGTTTATTAAAGAAGCTTTTTAAGCTTGAGCATAATGTTTTCCCATTTCAGACCTGACATGTGTTATTCATCGTCTTGAAAGTAATGCTTTCCCATTTCAGAGCACATGTCATTCGTGCTTGAGAAGACACATAAATATAGATACAACTACAACAAAAAATTATCTTATTCTCATGCAAGAGAATGGACAGGGTTTGAAATGTGAATACATTACACACAAGCTAAAATGGTTTATTTAACGAGTATCGCATATCACTGAATATTTACCTAGACAAAGTCAAGGTAAATTTAATGACCATATTATCTTAGCCTGGGTAGAATAAATTGTTTTAGTATATTTACTGTTTCAAAATAAACAAAATAACTTGATGGATGGTTTCAGAACTTTAATCAAAAAATCATGTAATCATTTAACGCAGTACTTTCTTCTGTTACTTTTGCTTGTTCGAAATCTAGAGATAATTGTAACACAAAATGTTACAATGTGTAATTCCAGAAATCGTCCATTCCCACCCCACAGAGGAATTTGGAGTTTCCGAAAAGTAGGGGGGGGGGGGGGGGTCAGAGAAAGAACCAAAAA
>NW_028292575.1:4212552-4240501 GCF_029948245.1 Actinia tenebrosa | reverse complement strand
CAGTCGTAAAAAGATCTTTCCGAGGAAATCTCGCAAAAAAGATTTACAAGACGCGAAAGAAGAGCTTCAAAGAAAGCTTGCCAGTAAACACTGCTTTGAAAACAGCGTGACAGGATTCTATTCATATGAACGTCAGTCTGGAAAATTACGCGTAATCTTATGCCATAAGATTTATGCAGTACTCATCTTATTGGCATAAGATTTATGCCTATTCGCTCATCTATGGCATAAGATTATGCTTTCGCTCATCTTATTGCCCATAAGAGTCACTATCTTATCGAATCCATCCTAACGGGTGTGGTGGGGTCAATTTCGTAAAATATTTCGTAAGATTACGTCAGGGTAATAAGGATATCCTTATTCAGCCGACTAAACATCCACTCGGCTTGCTAATCGCAAACCTGCGGGAAAGACTTACCGGTAATTCAGGACAAAAGATAGGGAATAGCGTTCCTAATATTCCCTCGTTTTAATTTTTTCAGCGTTTTCCGTAGGCTTTGGGGGGTTGCTCTTCTAAATGGTCTATGATTTTCTTCCTTACTTCGTGTTTAATATACCGGATGTAAACCTTGGATATGATCATCCAGTCCCTGAGTATTTATTCTCTTATATGGCTTTCTTACGACCTCCATTGGCGTAATACTGCTCTCTGGCTCAGCATTTGAGTACGCATACGAAATATCTTACAAATTCGTAACACTGCGGCTGACGTGTCGTCTTCTATTTGACATTTTCTTACCACAACAAATATACTTGTTGGCTTAGTAGGTACAAAACTTGGGTTTCAAGCACTTTACAAAGAAATCATAAGCAAACTCTTTACAATATTCGCACTCCCATATATCAGAGATAACATATTTGCGCTGTGCCCCAACCACAATTGGAGTGGGGGTGTCCGTAGGGGATTTTTGACGCGGGGGGGGGGTCCGTACCCGTGGTGAGTTGCGCTGGACACCCCATTACCTATACTACTTCGGCAGATAACACAGGACGCGGTCTTCGATAATTTACGATCTATGCTCAACCTCATCCACTAATTGCTTATTATTATTATGAGATCGTACCATCGCAGTTAACATAAAAAACATTGTTCGGCTGTTTGTGATGTCCGACAAATCAATCTACTTTTTATTCAGAACGGCTGATTTGGATGAAAAAAAAAAAAACTAAAAAAAAAAAAAAAAAAAAAAAAAAAAAAAAAAAAAAAAACAAAAAAAAAAAAAAAAAAAAAAAAAAAAAAAAAAAAAAAAAAAAAAAAAGAAAAAAAAAAAAAAAAAAAAAAAAAAAAAAAAAAAAAAAAATAAAAACTAGCCCGCGGACGTTCGTCAAGGACTCCAGACTCTCGTTTTTGAAATCTAATGAAAATCTTATGAAAAAAAATCTAAAATGTAGTTGACGATTGACATAAGCGTTTCTGTTACTTAAACACAAGCAAAGAAAAGTTAGATCATTGGAATTTTAGTTTAGGCCGTTTATCGTATAATTATTTATTTCAACTTGAATCTTTCCTGGATTATTTGATATAGATAATATGAAGATAAAAATAAGTGGCGAGTTTGCGCATATGCACAGGGGGTCCACAAGTGCTAGAAATATCCCACATGAAACATTGGAGTTCATTTCGTCATATAAATAACGAAAGTAGTAATAAACTGAAGTAAGAGCCTTTGCGCTATTGTTTAGTGTCGTGTAAAACTTCTTAATCAGTGTAGTAAGTACGATCGATAATAAACGTTTAATTATCGATGATTGAACATAGTTGGAGTGAACGTGAGCAGGGATGGGTACTTGTTGAGGTTGAATTGACGTGAGTGAGTGAGGGAGGGAGGGAGTGCGGTGAGTGAGTGAAGTGAGTGAGGAGGGAGTGAGTGAGTGAGTGAGTGAGTGAGTGAGTGACGGTGAGGTGAGGGCGAGTGGGGGAGTGAGTGAGTTGAGAGGAGTGACGTGAGTGGAGTGAGTTGGGCCCCTCACTATAACTCGTTTCTACGCTTCGCGTATCCACGAGTTAAAAAGGATAATGATAAGGTTTAATTCCTTAATCAATTCAAACTTACCAAACTTAGAGTAATACGAATGGTGGTATAAAATTGTAAAAAACTTGTCATTGAAGTGAAATGAACAAAGGGGGAACTGCTGATAGATCTGTAATAAACCACACCGAAAACAGATATGTGTTAAGACTGTTGTAATAAAGAGACTTTTTATAATACTCTTAATGTGAAAATAAACATCAACATATAAGAAAGGCTTTATTATTCATAGACCGTATCTGCCTGGGCCGGGCGCGCTCTTACGGCCAATATAGACGGCACCAACTTTTTGCCTACAAACTGTACGCGGTACCTGGAGACATAGCTACAACTCGAATGCTCCGTCTAAAATTAACGTACAACCTGCCACAACGTGTAGCAGTGCCTTTGCGGGTGCAAATGAAAAAAGCTGCCACAACTTTGAGATTTCCTTCAAAGTTGTGAGCAATTTGAACGAAAAAACAAAAAAAAAACAAACTAAAAAAAAAAACAAAAAAAAAAAAAAATAAAAAAACAAAATAAACAAAAGCAAGCAAAGACTGAAAGGGAGGAGGGTGACGATTTGGACGATATGGACCGGAACCAGAAAGGCACTTCCAAATGTTACGAAAACGAGGAAAAACAAAACATGCAAAGACGAAGAAAAGAAATTTTAAGCGTTTGAAATCGAAAGGTTGGTTTATAGCAGGGATGGGCAAAAGAGGAAGGACGTTTATTCCAACTGTAAGCACTCGTCTTATTTCAAAACAAAGAATAATAGAGCCCGCTGCAGCATGCAGCACTGGCAGTGAGTGTAAAATCCATTCATTAATCCTGCTATTTTGTGACTTGAATGCTTATAGTTTCAGTTTAGACATGTGATGTTGCTTTTTTGCTCATAAATTTACAGGGATATAAGTTTCTAGCTAGGTCAAATTGGAGGTTCCAGTTTCTTTCTTTGAAATAATTTGGTTTCTCTGTACTACGCTTTCTGTCCGCCATTGCGTTTGGTGTCGTCCCCAGTCTCCTATTAACAACCAACCGAGCAAATTATGGTGCAACTTTTTTTGTGTCGTAAGTTGAACGTTGTGCGCGTTAGATAACGGCTACAAACACGTCTTAAAAACTCTCGGCGTACAAGTTGTGGGCAAAGTTTGCGCCTCGTCTAAAATGGCCCTTTTAGAACAAAAAAAAAAAAACCTTCGGGAAATGGCGGGAGCAGGATAGTCCCCAGAAGCCGACAAGATCTACCTTACACGACCCACAAAGGGGACGAGAGACACAGGCCGCAAGGCCAAAGTCGACACCAGCCGCGCCTCCCCACGCGCCCCCCAAGGTCAAAGCCCGCTAAACCAACCGGCATCCGAACTTATCAACACCTAAGACACTAAGAACTTTAACATCACACTCACCTCTCAGGAACCTCGCGAAAGAAGCCACCCATCCCCCCTAGACAAAGCGCTTCCTCTACCGACAAAACCCGACCCCTGCCCGCCCCCCCCAACACGCAGCTTGCCATGTTCGAACCAAAAGGCACAAACAATTCATCATCCCCCTCACCGTCCCCACCAGCCCCAACCCCTCTCACCTCTACTACATCCTTACGCCCTAACCCCCCCTGTCACACACCTAAGACCACCGCCCCTCTTGCACCTCCACATCACGCCCTCCACGACGACACCCATCTCTAACCCTCATCACACCTCCCCCCCTAACACAAGAAACCGCCCGAACCCCCATGTTACTCTTTACCCATCAAAGCCGCCAAAACACACACCACCCTACACGTTCTCCACACCGATCTCCCTCTCATCACCCTTCCCTCGCTCTCACCCACCAACCGCTACCCACACCATCAACACATCCACATCGAAGACCACTAAAATCACATCACACAAAACCCCCAACAATCCGTTGCACCATTCACCCCCTCCTCCTCCACCGCCAACCCTTACTATAGATTGGGCAAGAAAAATGACCACCCCGCAAAACCCCCTACTATAGAAACATTCACAGACGCACAGAGCACCCACACCCCTGCACCCGTTACCAATCCACCCCGGGCACGTCATAGCCACGGAGAGGGCGGGCCGGTACCTTCCCAACTACTACAAACTACCCAACAGTACACCAAATACCAACCTCCATAAACCCACTACACCTTCCCCTCACTTTTCCCTCCCCTCCCACATAACCCAGCTCATCTCTCCACTCCATCCAACTCTCCCTCTCCGAACTCCTCCACCTCCTTTTACTTTCTGCCCATCATCCGCACACGTGCCTACTCTTGGGACCCCGACGGACTTGGCCTCCGATGGCCCTGACCCAGAGGAAGGGCTCCCGCGCACCCCACGTGATAACCAACCCGCTGCGAAGTTAGCCATAACCACGCGGTCACCCAGGACCCCATCTCCAGCTCCCTAGTAGAAACCATTATTCAGCTTTCAAGAACACACCACACAGCCTCACCTACCCCCCCCTCCTACCCAGCCACGCACGAATTCTCCTCCCCGCCGTGTACCCTCGTGGCTGCCAAATGCTACCCACTTCGGCCACCATATACACTCTACTGATTTCCCACGCCCCCCCTAACCCCCATAACTCCGCTGACTACCTTGCCCACTTCCCATCCCATATACCCCCCACCCTCCCACACCTGCCACACCCCCACGCCCATCGCTTTACCTCCCACTCGAAGGCGAGCCCTCCCTTATCCCCACCGACTGTCTCCACCACCCTTATCCTCCAGAGTCTAATTCCCCCCCCACTCCCATAGTCCATATCCTCCAACCCCAAACTTTACTGTCAGCACGACGCGCCCATATGTGCCAGCACTCCCCAATCCCCTCACTCCTGCATTGATGCCACGCCCGTCCCTTAACCTGTCCACTGGGGCAACATAGAACCAGCCTCTGTCCGGCCAACAAGGACTTAACACTTAAAAGATTTTCTCTTACTCTAACGGCTCAGAGACACCCACCTACTCACACACCATCCTTTCTTCACTCACCACCTTCATTTAACCTAAGTTATATCTCACTGTCACCTACTAGCTCACAAAGCGCCCACCTAACATTGTTTTAAAAACAAAGTCAGGCTCCTCCGCCCTCCCTCGATTAAAACCAAAGGTCTGTCTGGACGTCCTTCCCCCCCGAATATACAGGGATGACACAGTCACCAGCCTACTCGAGCACACTCCTATGGACCAATAATCCCCCTCAAATCACTATTCACTCCCCACCCGCAGCTTCCGATCAGAAGTTTAATACATCTACACAAAATTTCCCACCCCAAGAACTCAGTGGCACCCACCGCTCCAGATGAGCAAAGCATTGTCCACCACCCCAAATTACCCAATTCCTAGACCATCCCCTCTGCCAAACTAAAGGGAAGAGAGTAATAAATAACCAGGGTAGCAGGCACGAATATTAGGATCAAAAAGAAGAAGGAGGGTGGAAGGAGTGCCGAGACTCGGCAAAGGGGGGGTGGCGTGGGGGTTGCTGTCTCAGTTTTCTCTTTTTTAGTCCTTATTAGTTATTTTTTCTCTTTCGGAGGTCATATGAATAAATGATTTTATTGACTGAGTTAGGTGACGTTGCAGGACCAGCAGATCACGACCTAATTGGCTTGAAACAAGAAGCCAAGCGCAAGATAGGGACCGACCGGGGCCGCGAGGACAGCCGGACCATGGGACGTAGAGAGACGTAGAACCCACAAACCAGCACCCCCACATAATCCCCCCATCCCCAACATCACATCATCTAGGAAAGCCACTGTTAACCCCCGCTCTACGTGAAACATATGTAACCCCGCGCTCAGGAACGGAAAGTGATTAAGGAATACAGGAAAAAGAAAAAACGAAACAAAAGAAACCTCAATATAAAGAACATAAAGCCTAAAATGCGTTAACTTTGCGTGGACTGTGTACGCTAATGGTGTGAATCAACTACCCAAACATTTGATTGCACCTTGTTGCCAAAAGGTAGCCTGCACGTAACCCATTCTCTGTCTATTCAAACCCTGAAAGCTATTGATTTGGCACGAATCAGAATTGATAACTATCAAATAATAAAAATCATGAGCAACTGATAACAGTATAATCACAACTTTTTCACACCCAGTTTCCGGCAGTTTGGTTCTAAAATAACCTCTTGAATACTGTAATGATGTCACTTAAGGTGGCATCATATCGCATCTCCATGGACAAGGAATGAACACCTGGAACCAAAAACTAAACAGATACATTGAACTTTTGAAAATCCAGACTTGTGGTGAGGACTTCCAGGGGAAGGGGAAGGGGGGGGGGATTTGCAAACAACATTGTACTTTACCTCAGTATGGACTTCCCCATTATGAAATTCTTCACAGACTGAAAACTGCGACTTTGTTACACAATTCAAATCTGTTTGTGCAAACCTTTTCGACTGCATTCCAATTTTCTGATTTTTTTGGGCACTTTTGGCGTATATAAGACCCGTAGAAGGCACAAATGTACATTAAAAAACGGGACCCCAAATGTTAATATGGGTCATCCAAAATGTAATAAAATTTGGTCATCAATGTAGAAAAACATACCGTCAACAAACGGCCGCTAATGATACTTTGGTCACAAAATTAATAAAAAAGTTTTGTATCCTTCTCAGGCCAAAAATAATTGTGCTTAATTGTGTGTAAACTCAAAATCCATTGTACAACCTGTACACCGTGCATGCAAATTTTCCACATTTTTTCCTCAATATTGTTTCTCACATTTTTCCCAAAGTCATTAATTTTCAAACGATTCACAACAGTAAACCTAAAACAAGTTATTGAACTCGATCAACTTGTACATAGGAAATCGAAAATAGGTATAAAAAGAGTTTTACAACACAGGCATATCGTTTTCATGTTTTCATGCTTGGCAATGATTTTGTGACATAATTGACTGACTTTTTCTTTATAAGCTACACGAAAACCGTTAGCTCATTTCAGGGAGGGTCCGCACTTACAGCAGAGCACCTTAGACCGCCCGTGCTTCCAGTCAATGTTACTTCTTTTGACACCGCGTGCCACATCGTCATGGTGACGTCTAATAGCTTCGAGTGACCACAAAATCACCCCAAGGACGCAACAACCCCGACAGTTTTGAACCCCCAACCCCACCCACTCACCACTCCAATACACAACCAACCCCCCCCCGTAAACCCACTCCCCCCCACCCCCGACTAACCCAACACCATACCCCACATCTTTACACTCAACCTCACATTTCCTTTATACCATCTTATTCCTCTAGGCCTACTTCCGTTCCCTCTCCCTCCACACCCCTCCTTTCCCTACGCTTTGCAACCGGAAACCGTATCAGTACCAAAAACTTGTTTTAATACTCGGCAGTTGACATGTAGAGGCCGAATTTGAACAAACAAACGAACGATCGAACAAACGAATGAATGAAATAATGCGGAATGTGCACTGTTTTAAGGGAAATCCAATTATTTTCAGATACTGGCATTAAGCCATGGTGTTGTGTTTCCGTCCCAGTTGTTGGAAAAAACTTCTTTGAAAAACTAGTGATAACTCGGTGATCGTCCCTAAACTGACTAATGATCGACAACCATTGAGAATCAAATGAAAGAAAACACAAAAAACATGAAAATGAAAATGAAAAGCGAACAAATGAAATAGAAGGACATTACTTCGAATTAATTCCATTTTATTACTCAATAAACAGCGTAACCTTTATTAATAGAATTGCATGATTTTAAGTTATTTATGATCAATTATGTTTCGATAATTGTCACAGCACCCTTCTCGCGTTTCTATTGTTTACCCACTATCCCTCCCCCGTGAGTGTAGACTTTTTTTATTGTAACTGTAAAGCTCATCGTGCCAAAGTTGTTCTGTTTATGATTTGAGTTTGTTGTTAGTGTTAGATGTTTGTTTGGTAATCAGCCAGACTGTCCGCTTGAAAAATTAGTTTTACTAAATAGTACAATGTCTATTCAAATTATATGTTTTCTATTGTTTAATTCGCACTATTTTGTACTATTAGTAAATTACACTTCCGTGGATATATTACTTGTACTCTATTAATAGAGTAGTGCATTCCGTGGATATATGACTTGCACTCCTATTTATATAGAAGATTGCATAACAGCGGCTGCCCACCCCCCCTATTGCCTTGATACCACCCGATATTACTTCTCTAGAGTTTTTAAATAAAACTCAGTTAATTAATTCATGAAGGAACCGCAATAGAAAATCATGACCAGAAGGAGGTTTTATATCTGAGAAGATGTCTTCATTTGCATAAACTTTAACTTGGATTTGCTCTATCAAATTGGTTCATTTCGTAAAGACTTCGTACAGTATGAGACTAATCAGGAGTTTTTTAAGCCGTTTATAACTCGCAGATCGTGGTTTTATCGGGTCTAAGACCACTCGGCTACGCCTCGTGTTTTCTACCCGATAAACACACTCCTGCTCGTTTATTAAACAGTACATAAAACACTAAAGTGTGCAACACTTTGCACTATTTAGTAGTACGTTATGCAAATTAAACAATAGAAAACAATAGGAATAGCATAATTAGCAGAATGTAGTGGTATTTATTCTACACACTTATAGTGTTTTACTCTATTTGATTATATTTTTTTACTTGGACTGATACATAAGATTTCTTTTGGGTTTTTGGACATGTACATTTGGACATTTATTACATTTGTGACCAAAGTCATTTTTTCTTCATTACATTTGTGACCTTATTACATTTTGGACCAACGTTTATTACATTTTGTGATCCTTATTACATTTGGGTCCAGTTTTTTACATTTGTGCCCTCTACAGACCCCGTCCACACGTATCCGGAATTGTTTGTTCCGCAAATTATTTTTGCGATAAGAAAATGTTCGCGTCCACACGCAGACGTATTCGGATTAGTTTTCACCTCCACACGTATCCGTTTCGTAAAAAATTGCCGTTTGAGACGGCCCCAAAAATTTTGTTGGCGCAGGCGACATTGTGGACGCAAACCCGTATCCGCAAAAATTTTATTTCGGAGTACAAAAATTCCGGATACGGTGTGGTACGGGGCTAAATGTTCAAGGAGTTGTTGACTATCTGCCAGAAGATACCTAGCGTAATTTGTTTATTTCACACGTGCTTACCCACACTGTAAAATGGATGGTGAGTACATCGAGCCCCTTCTCCAAGCACAAATTATTTACTTCACCCATTGGTTGTTGTCATTTTTAATATTTTTGTTGATCCCTAGGGTCCCAGGCCCCAATTGTTAGGCCCCCGTGTTTTTGGTACAATTTCCGTACAACCCTATATCCAGCTTTTTGCAGGGTACTTATTTGCTTGTTCTTGTCCCTAACAATCTAAAAATGTGTGCAAAGGTAAGAAATAATACCAAAAAATAAAGAAAATAGGCGATTTTTTTTCTGCTTAGTAAAAACAGTGGTTCGAACTTGAATGTGAAACTAAATGTGTTCATTTTTAAGTGCCAGAAGCAGAACAAGGTTTTTGTTCTAAAATTTTAGAAACGAAACTAACTTTGAGGTAACAGTGGAGGCTCAATGGGCCCCTATACATGCTACCTCAAATTTTTCACGGTATTCTTTACATTTTGCCACAAAAGCTTACATTTTTTGCAATATATCGATGAAAAACTTTGTATGAAATTGCACAAATTTGAGCAACTTAGTACGCTCAGTAGAAAGTAGACCTACAAGATTTTGAACTAATTTTGTACAATTTGTTTAGGTGTTTCTTGTTTTTGTTTTTTGACATTTCCGTTTTGGAGTTTACGCTCGTTTACATTCTGTAACCTTTAAAGATATTTTCGAAAAATGTATTGGATTGGTCTGTTTTGAAAACAAAAGAGAGTTATTGGGTTTAAGTGACAATTTACATATTTCATGTGACCGGTTTCCGCAGGATCAAAATTTCCACAATGTTTTTCAAAACGATATCCTTTTTGATATCTTTTGTTACAAGCGCAAATCACGCGTTTTATGGATGGGAAATTTTCTGCGGTGAGCCTTCGGATGTTTATTGCTCTTATTGTTTGAACGAATATTGAACGTTTTAAAAGATCGTAAGTACACTCCCCCGCGTACCCGCAACCCCCCCCCAGTTGTCCATTTTTCGTAGTCACCGCTAACGTAAGGTATGGAAAAGCAACACGACCCTTAATCCATAGTTTAGCGTCCCGCATATTACCCTTGCCATATATTAGATGGTGTAACCGCTGACCGCAATCAAACATTAAACATATTTTTTTTGGTTTTTATTTTGCTTTAAGATCGACACCTCAATAAGTTCGACGTTTGACCTGAGCTTAGTCGAACTTAATCATGAGTCGATCCCAAATGCGTTTAACTTCGGTTCATGTAAAGTTCGATGTAAAGGCCCAAGACTAAACGTCGAACTTTACTCATATAATTAAGTTCGGACTGCTCAAGTCAGTCGAGACAAAAACACAAACTTTTTACGTACCTTGCTTATCACGCAATGTAGCAACAAAGTGGGCACTGCTCAGAACAGCTTGTACGTGATCTAGCCATCCACTTGGACTCAAGTTTAGACAACCAAGAATTCATGCTTAGATGGTGATCCAACGCACCTAGTAGTATGTTTTTTTTTTTAGAATAGATGAGGAAAATAAAAGTAATGTGATTCTTTTTGCGATTTAGAAACAGTATCTGATACAATCTGAAATAAGGTTCCAACAATCTTCTTTTTTCTAAAATATAATTAGACAATCCAAAGCGTAAAATGCATCGTAGCAGATTGGAATAGCTTCCTAAGTCTATTAGCGTTTTTAACCTCTTTGCCGAAGTTTAAGAATGAGTTGTATGTGTACTTTAGGGATTTAGATGTCAAATCACATCGTGCTCGTTGACTTAGGTTTTAGTAGAATTTTTTTACCTCGTATCTGATCTATATATACTATACAATATTATATTATATTTTTAGTTTTTTTTTTTTCTCGTGTTTTTCGCTTCTTAACAGTTAGACTTTATTTAAACATTAAGTGACTTAGAGTTAATCTTATATTTAACTTCTTATAGCTAACTTTACTCGAGTTTCTAGTAGAGAATATTTTATTCTATTGCTACACATGGGTTAATACCAGCTTTTACCAGGTACTAGCGGATCCATTTTTGTAGGTTAACCAAAGCTATTGTTGTTGTTGTTGTTATTATTATATTATTATTATTTATTATGTGGCTAGTCTTTCGACGTCAATCACGCGTTATCCTGCAAGAAGGAGGCTTCATTGCCCAAAACATGACAATGTTCGCGACTTTTTAACCACTCTCTTGAGCAAAGTCTGCCATAACGTCCAAGCGAGCCTCGGCTGTTCCACTGAATGGAGGAACGGTTTTAACCTAAAATCCACGACTACAAGCGAAGATGCACGCCTGGATATCAACGACGGGGGCGATTCTGGCAACGAGGAGTGACAGCATTTTTTTGACGTACGAGTGTCGCCTGTCAACTCCAGTGCAACCAGAAGAAACCACTTCATCAATATTCAACGAAAAGAGCAAGAAAAGAAAAGAAAAGAAAAATATCAACAGAGAGTTCTGGAAGTGGAAATGGGTTCATTTACACCGCTTATCTTTGGGGACCAATGGTGGTATGGGCAAGGGAAAGCCAAATTTTCCTAAAAACTCTAGCGGATAAACTGGCGAACAAAACTGGACAAGCTATTCTGACACAATAACATATATAGAACAAAGTTGTCGTTTGAGATTTTGAAAGCTGTAATTACATGCATTAGAGGCTCCCGCACTCCTTTTTATAAGAACACGAAAGTGACTTTCTATTGGACTTTAGCATTAATACTAACCTTGCCGATATTAGATAATTTTAGACTTTTTATAATGCCTTGTTTTTCATTTTGTTTTTTTCTAGTTTTTTTGTAAATAGTAACTTTTTCTCTTTAAATTTTCACAAAGTACATAATGTAAATATTCTTTTATTATTATTATTATTTTTTTTAATGATTTACAACTTATTATTATTATTACATTATTGTTATTAAAATTATGTCTTGAGTTAGGCATGCTTACTTCAGTTGCGGCAGCCTTTTTGAACTCACTACACATGGCAGTGACGTACAAACTTCATTGCGCATGACATTGATGTACAAACATCTATCAAAGTGCAAAAGTCCATGCTCCCGACGTATATGGTCGCTCTAATTCAAACAAAGGTTTTTGAATTATACCTAAGTTTTTGAAACAGTTAAAGTGTATACCATAAAAAAAATTTTTCTTTCAAAATCACTTATATATGAATAGTGTAGTAGTATGGTTGCAGTATTTTTTGTAGGGGAATTTTCCTTTTAGGAGATATAAACATCTGAAATATAAATATGCAAAGGAGATGACGTAAATTCAGGACTAATTTGTTATACAAAAATGATTTCGTGGAAAGTACTGCTGATGTAACCCAGTCTTGAATTTACGTCATTTCATTTACATATTGATATCTAAATGTTTGTATCTCTGAAAATAGAAGTCCACATACAAAAATACTGCAACTATACTACTACACTGTTCAAATATAAGTATTTTGGAAAATAATTTTTTCCCCTTGATATACACTTTAATAAACTCGCAGATGGTGGTGTATCGGGCCTAAAACCACGAGGTGGTAATTAAATTTTTAATAAATTTGTTTGAGAAGCCATTCCAAAAACGTGTACAATTTTAAAAAGTTAATGATGCAATGTTTTATGATCAAATTTCAATATCTATGAAGCTTTTTATTCGTTGAATAAAATATGAAAATACAAGTTATGTCTACAATTTTATATCAAGTTTACCTTCAACAAGTTTTGCAATGCTGTCGTTTAGAGCTGATATTTCTCAATGTTGTGGTTGACTCTTTTCCACTGTGGGTAATTTGATTCAGGCTCAATTCCACCACCTTTAATTTGGCAACAAAAACAATCAATCCTAAAATGTATCACTTAGATCTGTCCATTACAGTGCAAAGTGCAAATAAGCTGCCAAGCAAGCTTTTACAAGCCTTATTTGCTAAAACTGACAGCTTCGCATCCAAATGCGTCAGTTTAATGAACAAAAGCCTTGCATAAAAGTATGCGAATACATTGTCACTGGTCATACTTTTGCACCTTGCGCTGTAAAATTTTGTGTCTTAAGTCATAATCTATACTTTTTCAAGAAAGAAATTTCTAAATAAATTACCTTTACTTCTGCTATTGATTGTCGCTGCCTGGCTTCTTGTGTCAACAATTATTCCTTTTTTCTTCTCTTTTAGAGCAGCATTTATCAGTTTTTCATCATCTTTACACCTTCTGTTCCCCAGCCCTAACACAGGTTGACCAGAACGAAGAACAGCCACCTACAAGTAAATTCGATAGAATTTGACATGATTCGTCAAAACACAGTTAGTCATGAAAAAGGATCATTGGAGCAGGTGCTAAACATATACGTTTATAACCCACTTATATATTTGGTAACTGATGAGAAATCAGGCTGAGTAGGTTCGTAACAAGTTGTTTATATTTTCGAGCCAAAAAAAAAAAACAAACAAACAAACAAACAAAAAAACAATTCTTCAAGCGATTCTCGTAGAAGTTTTGATTGGGAGAAGGCTACCATTATTTCTCAATTGACACGGTTTTCTCTGTTATTCACAAGGCTTTATTTTTGTTATAACCCTCATTATAAATGCGAGGTCAATATATAGTTATTAGAGAGTTTTAGATTGACTTTTTTTTCTCCCCGCAAACGGCAAACGTGACCACGTTTTCATATTTTTCCTGTATTTTACTTTACCTTTCACAAACCCTCTCACCAAGCGCAAATATTCTTTTGTTTTTCTACTACTAGGACTTTTTGTGCTGTGCCTATGGGCACAGTACATTTGTTTTTGTTGAGTTAGGTATGATCGGAATTTAGTGTTACGAATGCCATTGGTGGACCTCGTCATGATTGACATTGGTGAAACACGAGGTGAAAATGCATGTTGAGATCTGTAAGATCGGGACACGGAGGAGGTGAAAGAGGTTAAACATATGTGGTTTTCGTGGTAAGAGTGCCTTAATCCAACTTACTTTAAACTTAATTTGGTAGTTCTAAGCAGATAATTAGAAACTGGAGCTAAATTAGAAACTTTAAGTGCGATTTTTGTTTTTTGATACAACTCGAATTAGTTACGTAAACAAAAGATTGTAAATGGACAGGCCAGGAATTTATACTGCGTCATTGATGTAAATAGTACTCGCACGAGTTTTATATTATTTTATTAGCAAGAAAAATGATATTAGGTTTGATTAGCAAAACATATTTATTTCTAGTCGAATATTTTCATGACAAAAACGTATTTCATGCCGTAAGCTTGAATGGGGGCGGGCAAGGAATTTCTACTGCGTCATTGATCTAAAATAGTACTATTGGTATTTACTAAAACAAGGAACGACCTAAAACCACCTGAAACGACCTGAAACGACCTGAAACGACCTAAAACCATCTTGAAACCATCTTGAAACCACCTGAAACCAGCCAAAACATTGAATCTCCATCGAGTTTGTCGTCCAGTTTGTGTATTTTATTGACTGTTATCGATCGATCGAGTGTTTGTTTTCCTTGGAAGGGATGTACTTCATGGTAGAATGTCATATAGTCGCTCATACGTATAGTCTCCCATAGAAGTATTCCACACTTATACCTCACTTTTCCTTTGCTATGATTACTTGTTCCTAGCTATGATCAACCGTCCCAACCTATGATCAACTGTTCCTAGCTATGATCAACTGTCACTAGTTTATTTATAGTTCCTTTCACGGTTTCCGACGCCATATTGTTTGGGCAGAAGTGTAGGGAAAGAGATACGTTTTTCGTACTATTTCCATTCTGAGGTTACCCTGCGAGCAAAGTCTCCTTTACCTTCCCCCGAGTGAGAGAAAGGAAAGAGTGTTCTTTCCTTTCTCTCACTGGGGGAAAGGTAAAGGAGACTCTGCTCGCAGGGTATTCTGAGGTAAATTTTCGAGACCAAACTTTTTCTGTAGATGGAGAATCTTCTGTTCAATAATGTTTTGTGTGGTGTTTTTGAGCCGATGGAGCCACCATAACACTGGTTCTCAGAGAGACGGAGGCTTGCCTTTGGGGTTTGCGAACAAGACTCTCAAGAGTCTTCTTTCCTTTCTCTCACTCGGGGGAAGGTAAAGGAGACTCTGCTCGCAGGGTATTCTGAGGTAAATTTTCGAGACCAAACTTTTTCTGTAGATGGAGAATCTTCTGTTCAATAATGTTTTGTGTGGTGTTTTTGAGCCGATGGAGCCACCAAGAGACGGAGGCTTGCTTTGGGGTTTGCGAAACAAGACTCGTTTATGCTGGTTCAATTTGACCGTAAAAAATATTCAAACCGAATCCACGGACTTTCTTCTGTCTTACAATGACTAAATCCCAAATAGTCTTGTACTCTATTCAAAGTGTCCAATGTGCACAGCACATTTGACACGTTTTCCCGTGTCAAAACTTGTTGCGATTCTTTTTCAGTAATTTAAAAGAATTTTTCACTGGCCGACTGACGTTTCACGTTTGCCGTGAACGTAAATCTAAAACTCTCTATTAACCCGGTTAATAACTATATATTGACCTCGCATTTATAATGAGCAACATTTGATAGAAAACCTTCTCAATATTGATAAATAAATGATGGTAATTGAGCTGAGTGGAGTGCAATTTGGTCTGAAATCAAACGCGCCATTACGAAATCGCACGACCGCCTAGCGGGAGTGCGATTTGTAATTGCAAATTTGATTTTAGACCAAAATTACACGACACGAAGTTCAATTACCACTTAATCATGTCCTTTTTGTAATCATACACAAGAAAAAACACAATAAAGAGTGCAAAATAGTTAATTTAATGTAGTAGAAGAACTAAATGCGAAAAAAAAAAAAAAAAAATCTATTAAAAAAAATTTTTTTTTGTTTGACTTTGTTTTATTCTATTGTTAAAATTTTTTTTTTTAGGATGCGATTTAGAGCTCCTAAGGATGCGATTTGGGAATTAATCGCACTCCTTTGAACCAATCAGATTGCAGGATTTGGTAGTGATTACAAAAAGGATATGATTAAATACTTAATTACCGAGAACGGAGGCAATAAGCCTATACATCCCTCGGGCCGGAGGCCCTCGGGATGTATATGGCTTATTGCCTCCGTTCTCGGTAATTGCCCTATTTCACAATGACGTCACGGTTTGTTTACATCGGCCAAATGATAGAAATTTAGGCTAAATTTAAGTTTAATTCTTTTCTTTCGAGATATTTAGCGTAATATTTAGTTGTTCTTGCCTTCACCAGTTCATAAATCAAATTTCATTGTGATTTAAGATGTGTTGTCGTCATTCCATCCCCTCCAGCGACCATGATCGCTAGCGTTAAAACAATAGTTTGTTTTGATATGACGTCATAATGAAATAGGGCAATTAACTCTTACTTATAAACTCGTATTGTAGGCTCAAAATTACCCCGCGTGATTGATCGATTCTTTCTTCATAAACGAACAATTCTCAAGAGAATGTCATGTGATTTTAAAAGGGCAATTTGCATACGAAGCTAAAAAGGTCTATTTGGTTTTATGTATGATGTCAACAATTAAGAAACCATTTTTGGACAACTAAATCCTTCCACAGCAATGGAGTCTGGTAAATAGGTAAGACCCCCTTAATATCCTATATATAGTACATTACCCCTGTTGGTTTGTGAAAATAGCTGAGAACTGGGAATCGGCCACCCTGTCTAAATTGTGCTGAAGCCTTGATATCTTCATCAGTTACAGTTGCTGGAACAATTACACTTGATGGATAACTTGGACATGTCTAGATAAAAAAGAGTAAATTATCAATAAAGTGCAAATAATATACCCGTGAAATAGTTAGGATTAAATAGGAGATAGTTAGCGCTTAATTAGACAACACATAGGAATTCAGTGAGGCATGACAAGGGCACGGGCGTTTACTAGAGTAACAACTCATTACGCAAATGATCGTTTTTTCTAACAAGTTTATTGAATTGAGCTAAGAATCAAGACACAAGAAGCACATTTAATTCTGCAGTAAATCATGACACAAAAAACCCAGTACGCTAATAAACGTGTTATCTACCATTTTTATTTGTTTTATCACGCTAAAGATCAAGACAATACGCATTTATAAACTAAAACAAATCAAGACTCAAACAACTATACCTAAAAAAGACCCAGTACGCAAATGAACGTGTTTTCTACCATTTTTATCTTTATATTTTTTATTATTAAAATTTGTAGAACATCAAAATCGTTATTGATTAGATAATTTAAAAAGCAAGTTAAATATGAATTCGCCAAGATCTTCCATAAAATCTTCTTACTTGTTCCTTGGAAATGGCGAGAAAGGCACAAATTACTCCAATGTGCATGTTGTGTTCCAGTACTCCAGGTGTCTTCTGCGTATTGGCTTTGGCCAGTCCAAAAACCATTTCGCTTGAACCGTATTAGCCCTACTTGTTTGAGCTTCGTAGAACGCCACTTTTGCTTCTGCCCGCAGTGTGGACAATTAATGAAGAAAAACTATCGTCGTTTGTAATTTAGCTTTAAGAACGAAAAAGCAATGACTTTAATACTAGACAATTTGAAGATTATACAGTCATCAGCTGAATATCAAGTCATAAGACATGAATCAAGCTCCACTTGTTGTTTAACAGATACGAATTCGAAAATGCGAACATGTCAAATTATACGAAGGAAAAGCATGTACAATAAAATATTGTTTCAGTTTCTGCAAGCGTGCTTTAAAATATTTAAAAATACACACGTGCACTAGTTCACCCGTCACGGCTCGCCTATTTCTTTGACTAATTAGACTTAGGCAACCAATAGCACAAAGTTAGTAATTAGTTAGCTAGCTACCTATTTCACGGGTATATTATCCGTCCGTCCGTCCGTCCGTCTGAACTGTGTCACTTTCCTAGATTTTAAAAAAGCTTTTGACACAATAAATCACTCTATACTTCTCCAAAAATTATACTATTATGGGATTGCAGAAGAGTCGATAAAGTGGTTCAAATCTTACCTCACAGATCGTAGTCAGAGATGCTACATAAACCATACCTTATCTAGCTCTAGAACACTCGATTGTGGCATCCCTCAAGGCTCAATCCTTGGGCCATTATTATTTATTATTTACATAAACGATCTGCCAAATAGTGTCAAATTTTCAAATGCTAGAATGTATGCTGATGACACAAGTCTCACCACTTGTGGCACATCACAAAAGACTCTATTTGACGAGGTGAACGCTGATATTTCCAATATTCATAACTGGTTGAAAGCTGACAAACTTAGCTTAAATTCAGCTAAAACAGAGCACGTTTATTGCTTCTGACGATAAATTAAAGAAAATTACCTCCGAACCACACATATATTTAAATAGCAAACCAATTACTAGAGTCTCTACAGCAAAAACTCTGGGTGTTGTGATTGACGAACGGGTGTCTTGGGCTGCTCATATTGATTACATTTGTAAAAAAAATATCTTCTGGATTGAGTGGCATAAGACGAGTCCGCGATTACATCCCCTTGGAGACAGCTATTACCATATATGAGGCTCTCGTTTTACCTTGGTTTGATTATTGTGACGTGGTATGGGATAATTTACCAGTAACGTCTGCTGAAAGATTGCAAAAAATGCAAAATAGAGCTGCAAGAATAATAACAAAAAGCAGCTACGATGTCAGATCTAGTGATATTTTAACTTCTTTAGGCTGGAAAAGCTTACAAAGAAGAAGAAAGGAGCATAAAGCAATAATGATGTTTAAGACTTTAAACGCACTTGCACCAAAATCTGTAAGGGAACTCTTTTATTTTCAAGAAAATACCTACGATCTTCGTGGTAGAGAAAAGTGCTTAAAGTTACCGAAACCTAGCACCGAGTTTTTAAAAAGAGATCTCTCTTATGACGGTGGAAAAGTGTGGAACTCATTACCCCAAAGTGTCAGACTGTCCAATAATTTAAAATCTTTTAAGAGGAATCTTTCGTCTGTTGGTCCTTAACACTTTAATTACTATAATATTTTTGGGGGGTAGATGAGAATGTATTTCATAAATCTGTCTATATATTCTTAACGTTATTATTAATTTTTTATATATATTACCTATGAACTCGGTTTTCATGAAAACCAATTTGTACATTGATGAAATTTCCCGAGATTAAATAAGACATATCTCTCTCTCTCTCTCTCTCTCTCTCCTCTCTCTCTCTCTTCTCTCTCTCTCTCTCTCTCTCTCTCTCTCTCTCTCCTCTCTCTCTCTCTCTCTCTCTCTCTCTCTCTCTCTCTAGATCTAACGTAGGGAACTTTTGTCACATATTTTTCTCTCTTTCACTTTTCATCTTTAAATTTTTAATTTAATCCCCAATTTCATAAAGCGATCAAGTGCAAAGAAAATGCAAGATGGTAACAAAATTATAGCTTCACATCTTTTTTCCTTCCCTTATATATATCAGGTTTTGTCCAGAAATTGTTACTAAAGTGCCTTTGCAGTGGTTTTGTTAATGCCTGAGTGGTAAAAAGCCTTCGTTACGGTTGATGATGGATATATGGCTGATGACTGAGCTCATTAAGATTCACTCTTCAGCCAACGTTTTTTTATTTTGGAGAAAATTTTGGGTTAAAAAAATGCTTTGAGTTTATTACACTTAAGGTGTCATTTGAGTTGGTGTCCAAAAGTGCGATTCAAAATTAGCTTATTTTTAAAATGAAAGCGTTTTTCTACTAGTGCACATAAACCAATATCCATAAAACTTCGTGATATGTTAGGATGCAGCATCGTCTACCTTTAGCGGTTTTTTCAGAAAGAAAAATTGCTTCTGTGTTATCTTTTTAGCCAAAATTTTCTTCGAAAGGCAAATGGTGCAAAAGTGCCCTTTTTTTTATCATACTAGAAAATGCAAAAAAAAAGCCTACATTTAAGATTAATTCCCCTTCTTTGTTATCTAATGGTAACGCAATAACTAAAACAAGTTATTTCACTAGTCAACTTACATTTCTTTTAATTTTTTAAGTAAATATTATGATCACAGTTTACATATAGGGCATTTTTGTAACTCAGTTGGGTCGGAATGGTAGTCAATAACACTTTACATGTTTTATACATCTAACATGTAGGTTCATTAACTTTAAATGATAATAATTTAATTTCAATCATAGATCAAGTGATTCAACTTCCAATAGGCCATTTGCAGCAATTGATCACGTGTCAATTTGCCCCATAGCAACAAGCCCGTGGTGGGCAAGCTAACCACGCATTCCTTGACAACAATAAGACTTTGAGTGGCGAAGCTTAGCGATACTAAGACTATACTGACTGTTTTTAACCTTTGTTCTGTCTGGTTTGACCCGATATTCCGTATAAAGTTGAAAGAAGTGTTTTTTTATCGTTGGCGATAATTTTTATCATAAAGATTGGCCGCAAAAGAGAGTTTTTTGTCTTTATTCTGGTCGCCGTGGACAGAAGACGCGTGTGCAAATGGCGGAATTCTCAGGTATGTTTATGACTCATTCAAACCCCGATTTAACATCAAAATTTCTCTTCAATTGTCAAGATTCTTTTGAAATGAATGTAGATATACCTACAGATCCTCTTATACTAATAAAAACTCATATTTGCTAGCATTTGAGGCCTGATTTTCGTTTTAAAACTCGAGGTGTGATATCTTCGCCGACTGCTGGCGGCAACAATTTATAGACTGTTTTTGTGCTTAAAATGCTTCTCGAATTTAATTTATCTTCGAATTTAATGATTCCAGATGAATTGACTGATATATCGAGACTTCCTGAGCTTACATCTCATGTTAATGATCTTTGAGATCCACTCTGCCTTTAATGATGTGTCTTTTGGAAATCGATGGAAGGAAAGCTCTTGGTTGTAGCGAGAATCGCCGGTACACTTTGGGACACAACAATGTTGACGAGAGAGTGTAAGCTTCGTAGTAGTAAGCTTCGTTGCATCTTCATGTCCACTATCTATACCATTAACATGAGATGTAAGCTCAGGAAGTCTCGATATATCAGTCAATTCATCTGGAATCATTAAATTCGAAGATAAATTAAATTCGAGAAGCATTTTAAGCACAAAAACAGTCTATAAATTGTTGCCGCCAGCAGTCGGCGAAGATATCACACCTCGAGTTTTAAAACGAAAATCAGGCCTCAAATGCTAGCAAATATGAGTTTTTATTAGTATAAGAGGATCTGTAGGTATATCTACATTCATTTCAAAAGAATCTTGACAATTGAAGAGAAATTTTGATGTTAAATCGGGGTTTGAATGAGTCATAAACATACCTGAGAATTCCGCCATTTGCACACGCGTCTTCTGTCCACGGCGACCAGAATAAAGACAAAAAACTCTCTTTTGCGGCCAATCTTTATGATAAAAATTATCGCCAACGATAAAAAAAACACTTCTTTCAACTTTATACGGAATATCGGGTCAAACCAGACAGAACAAAGGTTAAAAACAGTCAGTATAGTCTTAGTATCGCTAAGCTTCGCCACTCAAAGTCTTATTGTTGTCAAGGAATGCGTGGTTAGCTTGCCCACCACGGGCTTGTTGCTATGGGGCAAATTGACACGTGATCAATTGCTGCAAATGGCCTATTCATGGACATATGACCCCAACCCTTATTAAGCCTTCAAAGTGCTAACAAAAAGGGAAAAGGACAGAAAAGAAAAAACTAATTTCGCTGCCTTCCATTTCTTCTAACTACAAATAAAAGATTTCCCGAACATTTTTCCTCAAATACAAAAAAGAATCGACCTTTGTCTACTTTAAAAACAGCGCATACATGCACACCACAGGGTAACCGCAGTCTAGTAGAATTGGAATAGTCACGTGACAAAAACAAACAAATTCAAATGAGGTGACGGTTGAAAACGTCTACATACAGATCAAGTAGTGATGATCTATCGCTGCTGATTTGGTGAGTATAAAAATTCAATATCTTTATTAACCATGCATTTATCAATGTTTTATATTAGGGATATGTTGATCAATAAGTTAAGTCGTCATTTTAATTCAAATTTAAACTCCGAGACAATATTATTTCGAAATAAAAACGGGGCCTAAAATGTCGTTGGTAAGAATTACAAATTTTCTTTGAAACTCTTTGTGAATGTTTTCGAGAATTAAGCTTTCTTTTGAGTATAAATATGTTTAAAATCATTTTAGAAAGAAAATAGCAAATGAGTATTTAAACAACACTCCCTTCATGATTCGAAACCTGCTGGAAAATTGTTAGTAGTGAATTAAATCACTAATATTTTGATACTATAACGAAAGGAAGCTTAACGTTTTTCATTTCGTGGATTTATATTTTTTCAATCTTACTGGTTTTTCGATTGCTTACAGATTAAAACATTTGATGTTCTCAGACATTATATATTCTAAATTGTTGGTTTCTTTTGCGAAAATCTTTTTTTATAGAATTTTCAAGAAATTTCAAGAATTAGAATTTTCAAGCTGGCTCATTTCTTTAAACAATGACAACTAACATAATGAACTAAAAAAAAACATGTCTATGAATTGCATAGAACTTCGTGATGAAAAATCTTAAAAATTCAAAACAATATTGTCAGTACTTGTTTTTACTAATTAAATCAATCAATCAATCATTTTTATTTAATCATTATTCCATCCAAGTGATTACTATTGAGAAAATTGAATAAGAAGAATATAAAAGATAATTATGTAAATTGAATTGCAAGAATGCATAATGAAAGAAGGATTTTGATATATATAGATAAATATATACAGCCATTTGCTAAAATTATGGCCGCTTCCAATATATATACTAATATATCAATTCATATCAAAAATTATGGGATAGCCCCCCTTATATTCTTTTCGAGTTGTCTATCATTAGGGCTTTCCTAAAAAAATATCAAGAAAGATATCTCACCCTGTCTGATATACTTTCGATATACTTGTATTTATATTTGAAACGGCCATAATTTTTGTAAATGGCTGTATATAAATATATATGAGGGTGATGATCTTACCTGGTAAGGCAGGGAGTCCCAAACTTTTGGTCCCTGACTAGCAACTGTGAATTGTTTGATATTTGTTCTACAAAAAATTGGTCTAAAGTTCTTACATTGTCTAGTGGGAAAGGAGTGAAATTGACATTTTTTTGAGAACATCCTAAGAAAAACGTTAAGAAATATCTTTTTTTCAATGGAATACATAAATAAACCTAGCTGAAGGGAGTGTATATACGGTGGCCCAGAAGGGCCATATCGACATCATAGATTTGATTCAGATCGCGACTTATTAACTTGCGAAAGACGCGCATACGTCTAGCGCAAGATGGCGGATGGTCCCAGTGTCGAGTTGGAAAGGGTAAGTAAATCATTTTTGGGTACCTTTGAATTCAGCACGAACCCTGGTTGTTTCTACATGTGAATTTACAGTTAATAAGTCGCGATCGCAAGTTAATCTGAATAATCTGAATAAAACGTATGCTGTCGATATGGCCACCGTATGTGTATCATCTATACTAAGTCTTAATATATTATTTTGAGAAAACAAAGGAGAAGTATGTGCATCAAAGCTAGAGTTGGTAATGATTCTTACTATGCGTTTCTGTAATATTTTCAATCGACATAGATTGGTTCGATAAGTAGAGCCCCAGGTAATATTGAAACAGTAAAGATAAGAGTATACTAAGGCATAGTAAAGCATAAAAAAGATAATTGTTTGTTCATTTGTTTGTTTGGCTCAGAGATATGGATCCACAACTAAGTAAATCACGTTTTGCTTATGAGGCACGTGTGAGAGACATTCTAACCTCAAAGGTTACAGCGAAAAAACGAGGTGACTTGGAACGTGTTAAAAGGGTAGGTATATAACGATTCTTTCTTTGTAAAGAAATATGAGGTGTAATTAAGGAGATAAACCATTAATTAGTTTAGGCTGAACTTATTTTGAATGAATCGCCTTTTTCAGGGGCGGATCCAAGGGAGGGATACGCGCACCCTCCTCGAGCAACGTTTTGCTCCTATTTTGTGCCCTTCGGTTGTGGTGTGCACCCCCAGACAACTTTGTGCACCTAGTTTGTGCCCTCTTGTGCTCTTCAGTCGATATATGCAGTTCTACTGGATGCGGTTTTTATAGATATGTGTTTGAAGAAATGAAAATCTTCATTTTTTGATATTTTGCCCAGCAAAACATTAGAATGACATTATCACGATGAGCGCGTGCGCTCTAAATTCATGCGCAGAAATGATGCGCGCAAACAATGCCCGCAAACGTCCTTAATTATTCTTCATAGTTATTTGTTTAGTTAATCATAACACTCTATTTATTTGTTTTGGGTTCTTTTTTTCTAGTGCGAAGATAAGCTAGTGCTAATCAAAGAGGAATGGAAAGCGTTTCAAGAGCAATTTAAGGAAAATGCTCGGGTTGAGAGAGCTGAGGATGGCGAATACGACGACAGTGATGGTGACCAAGATGAAGAGAATGATGAAGAAGAGGGCGAATGTGAAGGCGACGAAGAGGATGAGTATAGAAATGAAGAGGAATGGGACAGTGGAGGAGACGGCGAAAGCTACAGCGACAAGGAACATAAACTTGAAAACCAAAAAAGGAAAGAAGAAGAAGAAAAAGAAGACTGTAGTAACAAGGAAAAGAAGATGAAAACAGAAGGCAGCCGCTTAAAAAAGCAATGTCCACATCCAGGATGCAAGGCATCAGTTATACACATTCCAAGACATCTCGTAAGTGTGCATAAGTGGGAGAAAGAAAAAGCACGGAAAGCTGCTACCAGATATGGTCTTCGTAAGAAGTATACTTATAAAGAAAAACTCCTTCAAACAAACCCAAAAGCTGTCGGCAACAAACAAGAGAATCGTAAAGACTACCATACCAGAAGACTATGTCCGATTCCTGGATGTATGTCAATAGTTCTTCGTCTTCCTCAGCACTTGAAAAACGTACACAAAGTAAACAGTAAATCAAAAGAGTATTCTGAGATGCTACGTACTGCCATTAAAAACCCCAAATGTGTCCTTGTAAAGAAAACTCGCTGCCCCGAGGCACGAGAAGATGATGTGAGACCTGAATTAAACGAGAAAGACGATATGCAACCAGAAGTAGACGAGAGAAATTATATGGAACCAGACGTAGACGAGAGAAATGATATGGAACCAGAAGCAAGCGAATTATCACTAGAAGTTGACGATGAATTAGTCTTAGAAGGAGAAGAAGAAAATGCAAATAATGACATTGATGAACATATCGTCAATAATGCTGATAAAGATTCAATCCAAGACACACCAGCTTCCGTAAGGGCTGTGCTATCAGAATTTTCGTACTGGCTTCATTCTGCTGACGGGGGACATAAAGAAGAAAAAACAGCTAACCAGCATAGTAGGCAAGTGGAAAAGATTCTGTTTATCATTGAAAAAGATCCCGTAAAACAGAATTTAACATTGCTTTTAGACAAACAAGCGGTAAGAAATAAGTTTCTGCATCAATATGCTGAGTCAAAATTTCATCCAGGCACCATTAAGTCTTATCTCACAAGTTTGCGTCATTTTTATGATTTTCTAATTTCGGAAGAACCTGAAGAAGTACCATTTGACAACAAATTGCTTCAATCGTTAAAAGAGAAGGTCATACGGTGGAATAGCTCGTACAAAAAGGTCACTGGTAAAAGAATGTGGAAGAAAGCCGAAGAGGATTTTGACTCCCTGATAACACCTGATAAGGTAAAAGAATTCGAAAGAAGCGAAGCAGTAAGACAGGCTATTTCATATCTTGGAAAACTGTCGGGTGCACACAATATCGAAATCACCCAGCATGTGTACACACTTATACGCGATTTTTTGATGACAGAAATCAGTTTTAATAATGCTCACAGATCTGGAGTAATAGCCAACATGCAGCTCACAGAATTTGAGCGCGGACAAAAAGAACAAGACCAGATAGTTGTCGACGTTTTTGAGCACAAAACAGTTCATATACATGGACCAGCTCAAGTAGTTTTTAACCCCACGTTACACAGCTGGGTTAATATATTTTTGAGAAATGTAAGGTCCTGCTTACCAAACGCAGCTAATGCTTCGCAGTTGTTTTTGTCATGGAATGGAGAGAAGATGACGTCCGGCCAGATAACAATGTGTGTAAAATCCGTTTGGAAGAAGGCGGGGTTAGAAGGGGTAGTTTCTGCCACAGCAATGCGAAAGGCTGCTGTAACTGTCACTTGCGATAACACAGAAGCTGGCATGAGCTCTGACCTCGCAGACTTGATGGGTCATCGAGTCCAAACGCAGACGAAATACTATCGACTAAGAAACAAGAAAAAGGTGGCAGCAAGAGCATCTAAAGAACTTTCAAAATCGATGAGGGATGTCCCAGACGAGAGAAAGCTTCAAGAGACTGCAGCGGTTACCTCCATGGAAACCTCCATAGACACCCACGACAGTAGTGGAAAGAAAGTAGAAACCAACGATGACGAACATCGACCTTTTCGTTTCAGCAACAAAGAACTAAAAGAAATAAGGAGGATTTTTCAAGCAGAGATCATTGCAAAATCAATATCCATGGATGATGTAAGAAATAAAATCGAAAAAAATGAAATCCTGAAAGGCCTCAGACCGAGAAGGGTTTATGACAGAGTTAGATCAGAATGGCGCTGCAAAACACAGCTAGACGACTCTTGCGACTGTGTTCCCGTGGAGACAGAAAACATCAGAGATAAAATGGAAAGGATAGATGGTACTGATGATGACCAAGATGAAGCTGCAAGCGCCTTTTCCGTCAGCGTGGTTTACCCAACTACTGAAGGCAGTCAGGGGCATGGCATATTTTCAACTGGAGAAATCTTTATAATTCAGAAAGCTTGTCGCGACATCATCGCTTTTGGTCCCATCTCGAAAATACGCATCAGCAACCATCTGGAGAAAACCGAGTCGGGAAAGATAATGCTGGAGAAATTCACATCTGAACAGCTCTTAAATCGGGTTAAGTATGAAAGAAGAATGAAAAGACGCCAGACGAAATAAGTCATGCACCACCATCCAATAAGAGTTTGTAAGGCGAGTTGAGATTCGTGATAGTTTTGATTCATCAGCTTTTTAATTATAAATTAAGCCAAGCTTTCGAGCATCTTGCTCTTCAGCTCTAGCACAGCACGCCATGAAGACTGGCCACAGCATTGGTTGCCTTGGTTGTTCTGTAGTTCATAAAGAAGAACGATGGCACACAGAGGAAATGGTTGGAGGCATGGAAGATTGCTAGTGAATCGCATGCTCTCTTTAATAGAGATAGTGCAAGAACTTTACCTGATAGCTATCGTAGCTTGATAAACAATTAAAATTGTATCTTAATAGCCCAAAAAATAGCGCGCGCAATTAATTATCCCTTCGTAACACGCACGCTCCTAACAACGGATACATTTGACTGTAACACGCGCACATTGTTATGTTGCGTGTTTCTAGTGAAAATTGTCACAACCGTTTGCCCTGATGAAGAGCAAGATGTTCGAAAGCTTGGCTTAATTTATAATTAAAAAGCTGATGAATCAAAACTATCATGAAGACACCTTCAGTTTACAGTTTTGCATGCTTCGCTGAATAGGCTCCTCTCCCAACTGACACAACTTAGTTTAAAACTATTTTAACATGATATTTGTTCATCGTTGTTGAGTTTGTTTCTTATCAAGAAAAAAAAAAACTATTAAGAGAAGAAATAACTGTTACTTAGGCACTGTTGAAGTTTTTTGACAAGAAGAAAACTCTTAATCCTGATTTACACGTGATCGCAGACGATCGCAGACGCTGGCGATCGAGTGCGATTATATGTGAACAGCTCTGCGATCGTATGCGATTATGTGCGATCGCCATCGCAGACGATCGAAGGAATAGAATCG
>NW_028292575.1:4167552-4210052 GCF_029948245.1 Actinia tenebrosa | reverse complement strand
CGCACAAGGAGTCGCTAAGGTCGTGAGCATGATCTTTCTTTTTCTTAGCCAGTAGTTATTTGGTCTTGCGTCGTAGTTCTTTAAACTTGGACCACTCTCAGGGGCATCCAGTTTCATGTGCTCTTCGTCTTTGTATGTTCTTCTTTTTAATCAATATCAACAGTTCTTTGTCCAGCCACGGGTGCCCGTGACTTCGTACCAGAGTTCTTAGAACGTGCTGGTCAACAACAGACAGAAAGAGGTCACTCCAGTTGGATATAGATGCAACTACGTCGTCATCCACAAAGGCCACATCCCAGGGTGTGTTAGAGAGCTCATTATTGAGTCCCTTCCAGTCAGCTTGCTCAAAGTTGTAAACGAAGCGATTGATCACAGGTTTCTTGGGGATGTAAAAATCCAAGTAGAAACTGATCAATTTATGATCAGTTTTAAGAATGTCAGAAACACTGCGTATGTTACGTACTTTCTCTGGGATGTTCGTAAGAATGAGATCCAATATCATCATCATCATCATTATCATCATTATCATCTCTTGTGGGAAAATCAACCAATTGCCATAAAACGTTGTCACGTACTAGTTTGGTGAATACGTTGTGGGTGGAGTCGTTGGATGATGCAGTCCCAGTGTTCCAGTGCATAAGTGGAAGGTTGAAATCTCCGCAAATGATCATCTGATCAAACTTTGACCGAGCGACAAGGCGCAAGTACTTTTTAAGTTCTTTTAGATAGTCAGCATCAGAATCCGGCGGTCTATAAACACTATTACGACGAGCTTCGTCTGCAGTCAGGGCGAATTTCACATACCAGCATCTCTGAATTGCTTTCCAGATCTGGATGGCGTAGCTGTGTAGAGTCTCTAACTGCCAGTATAACTCCTCCGCCAATCCTGTTTAGTCTGTCTCGTCGGTGGATGGTAAAGCCAAGACCAGGTAGAAGTTCGCTGTCAAGTATGTCAGGTTTCAGCCAGGTTTCATTGACAGCGATTAAGTCCATATCAATAGAGAGTGATTGCAGTTCTGCCATCTTGTGGACTAGGCTTCTAGCGCTGAGATATAAACAGCTTATCATGCGTCCTTTTCTTCCTAAAGAAGCCATGAGAGCGTGCTCGAGACAGTTTGCACGAGCGTGGAACAGCTATTTAGACGTTGTGCGCGCACTCAATTGGCAACGGTTTTTGCTCTGCGAGCTAATTCAAACTAAGACAAATCAAAAATAAACAAACAACTAGAAATGACGGTTGAGACTTAAAAAGAGATGAATTGCAAAAATAAATAAATAAATAAATAAATAATAAATAAAAAGATGAATAAAAAGAGCAGAAAGTAAAGAGAAATCTGTTATCGTAAGAAGAAATGATAGAGAGAAAGAAGTAAATGCTAGGAGAACCGTCCTGAATAAAGAAGTAAGTGGAGGAAAAAATAAATTCCCTGTAAAGTAAGTTGTTGCCAACGACTGTGTCAGCAACTAGAGGAATTGGCAGAACAGTAATATATCCTCACTGAAGCCATTATCACGTCGCAGTATGATTAAGTTATGGGGCGAGATCCGCTCCTTGTCCCCCGACAATACGAGATGGTATATAGCCAAACTCCAGTCGTAATAGTGCATAATAACTAATCCAGTAGCAATATGCCAACCTTTATTCTTACTATGCTCAACCCAATATGCCCAATACTCAAAACCCACATCCAATACTCAAAACCCACATCCAATACTCAAAAGCCCACATCCCATACTCAAAAATCCACATCCCATACTCAAAAACCCACATCCAATACTCAAAAACCCACATCCCATACTCAAAAACCCACATCCAATACTCAAAAACCCACATCCCATACTCAAAAACCCACATCCAATACTCAAAAACCCATAGCGAGAAAAATTCGTACTTCGAAGGTCCAAACGACGTTATGCAATGAGTCATGTGTGTTGACTTAATTTATACTGCTTGGTGATAATTTATTAAGTGAGAATAGTAATAGAAATGAAAAGAAAAAATAGTGCTTGTTTAGAAAGATTACAAAAAGAGATATGACTTCAAAAAAGATGTCAATAAGGAAGTAAGAGCTTTTAAAGCGACTTAGACGTAGCTACTAAAATGTCTTTACCGATAGGCCAAAGTATGAAAGTGAAGGGGAAAACACTAATCATGGACAAAAAGAGAAGACGAATACCGTCAAGACGTAAAACTAACCTTACAGTCAAATAAGCTCAAGCGTTGACCCCTAGATTCGATTAATGAAATCATTAGTCCATTATTCCTTTTATACGTAGGAACCGGAATAATGCAATATTGCAATATTCAAATGAAAATTCAGTTCATTATTCGACTCGTGCGATGAAGAAGGTAAATCATCTAAATTACAGATACCTTCGAGCAGAAGTCGCTCTCTTATTTTATAAGCATACACACTAGGTTTTGTAATTTCCATGCCTCAATTACTTGGAGCATATCATCAGTAATGTTGTAGGGAACGCTACCGCCTTGAGCGAAATGGAGACACAGTAATGTTTAAGTATTTTCTGGACTCCCCAACTAGAAATTTTCAGTTGTCGCGAATTATTTTATTGGACAATCCGCTATTGCCGAGATGAACAATTTCCTGTCGAATAATATCAGGTAGAGGCTTTCCCGGCACATAAACACGGCCAAGACTATTTCTGGCCGCCATGTTTTCTTGGTCTTCCGGCTGTGTTAGCACTGATTAACCAATCAAAATATCGTATATTGAATTTAAAGTTGATTGGAATTTTCATATCTTCGTTTTCGACGTTGTAAATTTCAACTGAATAATGAAATCAAAATTCGAAAATTCAAATCATTAATCGACTCTAGGGTTCAACACGTGAGCTTGTTTGACTGTAAAGAAGTTGTCTTGGAGAAAAGTATTACGAGACGGCAGAATAAGTAAACAAAAAAAGGAGAGAAATTGAGAGCAGATTCAGAGCCGTCCCGCCACCGCAAGAGCGCCCGCAGATTTTAATATTAAATATTTTAAATATTTTATAAAGAACACGACTAGTTATTTATTCAAAACGAGTTTCAGATGAAATCTAAACTGAAAGACAATTTTAGCTTTTTGCCAAATAAAACAACACAGGGAGCTCCGTTTTTAGGCAGGTTCTAAATTTATATATTAAAATTTAAAGAAATTCCTGAAATTTTACAGAGCTTTAAAAAACCTTTAAAAAAACTTAAAAAACCGGCTAGGGTTCACTTTTTAGCCAAGATTTATTACCGCATAAAAAGTGATCAGGCACTAGCATAGTTTTCGGACGGCATACCGGTGAGAATATGAATCCAGGATATTCCCCAAGCCCTGCGGTATAACATTGACAGTCAGATGCATTTTGCTCATATTGTTTGCGTAATGAATGGATAACCAATGTACCTTGTAGTCTCTATTAACATGTGATATTCTCCAGTTTTGTGTGGAAGTGCACATCATAGAGAATTCTATGTCAGTGCTGAACATATCCCATCCATCTTCTTCACTAAGAGACTGTAGATGTCGATAGAAAAAAGGATACTTCAGGCTGCTGTCGTCTACAAGAAAAAAGTTCACTTACTCTAAATTAATTACACTAGTTAATGATGGTAATTGAACTTAGTGGAGTGCAATTTGGTCTGAAATTAAACGCGCGATTACAAAATCACACGACCGCGTAGCGTGAGTGTGATTTGTAATTGCAAGTTTGATTTCAGACCAAAATTGCACGACACGAAGTTCAATTACCATTTAATCATATCCTTTTTGTAATCATACACAAGAAAAAGGCACAATAAAGAATGCAGAATAATCAGTTTAATGTAGTAGAAGAACTAAATGCCAACTAAAAAAAAACATCTAAAAAAACTAGCTATCTCTTCTTACTCTAAATTCTAACTACTTTTACAGAAGTTTTGATCTGTTATAGCGGAGCTCCCGAGCAAGCGGAGCACCATAGTTCTAGAATATGGTAAATTATAAAATAACTGTTATTAATGTCGCGCTCTGATTGGTTTGGAGCGCGTGCTTTATGAGAGCACATTGCACGCGCGCGCACTATCCGTTGCTTCATTCCTATCTATTATTGTAATTTGTATTTTATAAAAGAAATAAAAAACTTGCTTGCTGTGGTGTGTGCAGTCATAAAGCACTTGGGGATTGGCAAAACACTCGAGGTGTCCAGAAGCATTCCACGCGTCGTGCTTCTCCTAACACTTCTCTCGTGTTCTGCCAACCCCCGCGTGCTTTATGACAGCACACAGCATGCGCACGCGTTTTCTATTTCTTCGCTATGCAACTCAGTTTTCGTGGTCGTCGCATGGGAACCCTGTGCGTAACGGTAAAAGTGTCGCCCGCCAGGTGTACCTAGCGTTTCTGAATGGTCGAGCTTTCAAATCACACGTCACTTGGAATATGACGACTTAAAAATTATTGAAGAAATCATGGAAAAAAGAATTCGCCACAGTGTGAAGATAGAGGTTAGGACATTTTCTATTTTGTTTTATTTAGTGTATATAACATAACTACAATATAACCGGAAAACGAGCAACAAACTAGCATGACGAACGAGCGAAAAAAGTAAGTCTTGTTTTGTTCTTATGGTAAGAGTATTCGTAGTTCATACATGATATAAATGAATCATTTGAAAAAGCACTTTTTGAATTCCACAATTAAACAAATCCAAGAGATTTTTGACAAAATTTAAAGCTAAATAACATTCCTAAAATTACCGACAAAGGAGCAACGAACTAGAATGACAAACGTGCGAAAAAAGTGTACCTGTTTTGTTATTATGGTAAGAGTACTTTCATTTTGAATTTCATTCAATAATTTAATATCTTTCTACAGATAATTTATCTAAATATTCAATGAGTTTTAAAATTACACCAAATATTCAACTGTTTATTGAGCTTTTCGACCTAGTACATGATTACGAAAGTGAGCTTAAATTTGTGTTGTTGTGAGATGTATGTTCTTGTATAAAGAGCGGTACCTTGTCTTTCACTTTCAAAAGCTAAGAAAATATTAAAAAACATTTCCAAATGCCAATTTACTGACAAAGAAAATATTTTGTATTTGCATTGCATTTTGCGTTATTTTCTATTTTGCCTCGGTTGTTCTTGTCAAGTATAAATGAATGTAAATTTATTAGTTTTTCAAAAACTTTTGTTGTTAACAAGATGAAAACTGGTAAAATTGAATTTTCAAAATCTAGTAAGCTTATGTTTTCAAGCTCCTCGAAAAATATTAGACTTTTATGAATGAAAATACGGTTCTTGTAAAAATATAAATCGTTATTAGTGTAAAAGAATTAAGTAAAAGTACGCTCAGATGTATTTTGCTCACCTTTTTTTTACCAGTTTTCAAGTCTGTTTCATAGTCTTGATTTGTCCATAAAAGTTCGGAAATCTCCAAAATTTCGATTTCAATGAAAGACATCCGAGGTAAATTTCACTAAACCTGATATTGTAATGGATTATTTGTAGTTCTCTTTCGTTTTATAAGTAAAATTAATCAGGAATTCAAAGCTTAAAAAATGTCGGCCACGGAAAACTTTGTCGAAGAATCTTCCAAGGAAAAAACTAGCCCCTGGGGGAGTTGGTGGTGAGTTGATTACAAAATTCATATAAGTGGGATCAAGAGAGTATTCTCGCGAAAAGAAAGCGATGTAGTGCATTTTGATTCGTTTTCAGTGCATGTTTTTTTATTGTGGGAGACATTATCTTAATATTGAATAAAATTGAATAAAGTCTTTTTTACCTGTTTTAATTTTAACTTCCACATTCATTCAAATTGGGCTCCCTGTGACTTGCGTATCGGGAGCACCGCTTTTAGGCAGTGACTAAATATAATTAATAACATTTAATGGCCTTTGGTGTTGGAATATGGGAATTAAAATGTTGGTAATAGCGTGTGCATTGAATAGAGTACCGTGTGAGAGCTCATTCACAGAATATTGCAAAAAATACCATTACAGCGATAACCGTTCAGTGTATCGCGACCGGCCGTTTCAAAACACGTCAATCATCTTGGGTGTATGCAAATGAGTCTACGAACACAATAGCTCAGCTTCGGCTAATGCACATTTTTTCGAAAATGACTCGAAAAACATGACTCGAGAGTATTCCAAGGAATTGATTGGAATTGGAAAGTAGTTTTTAAGTTAAGTCAAGGCTGATCAATCAATAAGCCTGACGCGTGATGACGTTTCACCCCCGACTCTATACCATAATAGTTTTTTAAATTCTTTCATATTAAAATTTTTGATTCCTTAACAAAAGCAGTGTGAAAAGGATTATTGTCTAGAGACGGGGGTAAAACCTCATCACGCTTCAGGCTTGTTGAATATAGGCGAATAATAATAATAATAATAATAATGACTTTATTAATGTCTCTAATCTTCTAGCCGGGCACAAGTGCCCTACTAATCGGGGAGACAAAAAGAAGAGACCAGAAAAGGTGAGAAGTCATAAGCGGTGAGTTTCCAAAGCCTCGGAATTCCTGAATTCGTTGGAATTGCTTTACAGCTAAAAACATTTTGCTCATGATAAATATTGCAGTACAATATTTTGAGTTTTATGAGGATGAGCAACGAGAATGGCTTGAATACGTGACAGGCAGATGTCAGACTACTTTTCAACATTCGATTTGTGCCCACGACGTGCGCGCGCTCAAAAAGCACTGAATAATCTTCACGATTTTATTGAAGAACCATATAGAGGGTTGGGATACTCGTTTTGAACTCAAAGAGGGCAAAACTCCGCACAAAAATTTTTTGGTTATTTTCCGGGATGACAGGTAATATCCCATTGCCTTCCAAAGTTTAAAACAATTCTGTTTATTAGAACAATGTTGGGTTTTATGATTTTTTATTTACAGATATTGATTTTCGCTATTTTTCTTCCAAAATTGTACAGACGCATGTCACTCAGTGATTATTATTTGAAAAACAAGCTCGGGACACCTCATTTTTCTTTGCATTTTTGAAATCAGCATTAAATTTCAGGTTAAAAAGTCTCTGTTTATTATTTGCCAAAGTAGTCAGCCACCCTAAAACAACTCCTTAGTATGTATTAGAGTCATTTCATATTGATGGACGACGCTAAGCGATTGTGTTCGTACACTCGTTTGCATAAATCCAAGATGATTAACGGTTCAGAAAAGACCAAAATCCAATGAGAGTTTTGAAACAGCGGGTAGCGATACAACGGTTAACATGTAGTCTCATACGCAGCCGCAATTAGTGTCGTCGCGAAACGCTCTCTCCCCTAAATACTTACTTAGCGTCTTCGTAGGAGACTACATGTAACCGGGGTGAAAAACGTGCAACAATGATTTTCAACTTGCAACCTAACAACGTTTCGCGACAAGTTGCATGATTTTTGTGATATTTGTGTCCCATATTTCGCCGCCTTAAACAAACAAAAAAACCGTTTTAATCGGCAATGTAGTGTAGACCAAAGAAAGAAATACATCATTTGAGTAACACATATGATCTTCTATTTTTAAAACCTAAAAGAATGGACTCAAAAACAAGACCTTGTTGGACTTACCAATAACTGACAGGTCTTCAATGGATGATGCAACATTCAAAGCTTCCTCTGTGTTTGAAAACTCAAGTTTGACTAAATCAAAGTTCTTGCAGCAAATGGTTAGGATAGCTTGCTCTCCAGAAAGTATCTTCTTTTCTATGCTTTCAACTGCAGAATGCAAGAGCTGCATAAAAAAAAAAAGATTGTTAGTCTTGAAGAATTCATCTCTACTACTAATAACAATAACAATAATTAACTTTATTTAGACACGGTATTTGCATCGTTAAAAATAAATGCTCTTCCTGAAAGCTGTGTATCAATGTATAATAAAAATTAAAAGTTCAAATCCCTAATTTCCTCTCAAATGTTTTGGAAATGAAATGTAGGAACCCTGAACCATATAAAAAATATTGGGTTGAGATATTTGAACCACATCATTTAAATTGCAGGACAGAAAGACTAAAGCTATTTCAATACTCTAGCAATAATGCATAGATGCATATGGTCTTATCTCTCAATCGACTCTTTCAAATCCAATTTTCATCCACAGATAGCAGACTTATAAACTGCAAAATATGTGTTGTAGACATTACATAGTCCCAACACAAATATACCTTCTTGAAATTCGACTACTATCAATGAAAGCCGACGGTGCGCACTTTACCCCCTCTCTCCTAAATCCTATAGGATCCTATTCAAGATCCTAAAGAATCCTATTCAAGATCCTATAGGATCCTATTCAAGATCCTATATGATCCTATTCAAGATCCTATAGAATCCTATTCAAGGTCCCATAGATCCTAATCAAGATCCTATTTTTTGTAGGATCCTGCTCAATATCCTATAGGATCCTGTAGGATCTTGAATATAATTCTATAGAATCCTGTCCAAAATCCTATAGGATCCTGTCCAAGATCCTATAGGATCCTGGTCAATGTCCTATAGGATCCTATTCATAGGATCCTGTAGGATCTTATTCAAGATCCTATAGGATCCTGTTCAAGATCCTTTATCCTAAACAGGATCCTGTACAAGATCTTGGTTAGAATCCTTTAGGATCCTAAACAGTATCCTGCTCAGCTAGGATTTGCACCAGGGTAAGTAAATCTATAGTATGAGTCAAAGAAAAATGACGTCACAGCTTGTGCTAAATTTTCTTAATTGTTGAGTTTCTAGAGAAATACATTTTTGAAACAAATTTCACCATGATATTCTTATTAGTATCAATAAACTACACATTTTCAACATTAAAAATGTTTTTGTGTCATATACACTTGAAAATTATAAAACAATAATATTGAAATAGGCAAAATAAAAATGAAACCAAATAACAGTGGACCATAGAGAAAAAAAATATATCCGACCTCTCAAAAAAACATAGATAAAAGAAAAAATCAAAATAAACTTTTGGACTGGAATACTTGTTCTAGATTTTTTTCAATACAAATTATTAAATAATATATTATATTTTAAACAGAGGATATTTGGTGATATTTCATGGGTACACGGAGATACACTGTACGAATTCAATCTTCGAGTGTTGAGAATATCTCTCACCACTGAGCGCAGGGAACAAGAGAGATATTTTCAACACGAGAAGATAAAAGTGCCCATGTAATGTTCTGTTCATTATATAGATATAGATCTTGAAAGTTCCAAGACAAACATACAAACTTGAACTATTTATTATTAGTCTCGAACACCTTTGTAGGAATTGAATTTGAAATCTTAAAGATAATATATAATTACCACTTTATTATATCCATTTTAAAATCTTTTTTGAAAAATACATTTTTTCCAGATAAACCAGCAACTTACAATCTATAAGCAGTCGATTCAAACATGCTGTCAAGAGAACTTGTTTATAATGATCGAGCAATGATTCTCATTTTGAAAACCAACACTTTCAATCCAAAACTAAATTGTTCATTTCTATAGGACCAAAAGGTATTACATGTATTAAGGCATTACATGTATTATTTTGAGGGCCACAAGTTTATTAGTGTAGTACGCTATTTAATGCCACCCTCATTAAATAAAGTTGTTATTATTATTATTATTAAGAATCATTTACTTACATTAAATAGCAATACAATCTTGCCCAAAAGGAGTGTAATGAACTGGCTGTTGTCCATACAGCCAATACTCAATGCTCGTATTTTACGATTTCTGTTGAACAAGTTAAGATCAAACTTGTGCCGAGGAAACAGCCAAATCAAAGGTTGTTTAGTCCTTCGGTTGTCCTTAAGAAGTCACGTTGCTCAGCAAAAATCTTCTTAAGAAAAACTTCTTTTAATGACTGTATTTTCGATGTGTTTTGTGCTTTAGAGATTGAAAAGGAAACCACTTTCCACGATCAATCGCCAAGAAGTCAGATTCAAAAGATGTCGATTGCATTTTCCCTCACTGCTTTTCGCTGTAATATCTTCAACTTACTTGAGCAGTTACTTTACAAATATTGTTTTTAAGTGCTCAGTTGGCCTTTTTAAGTCCTTTTTACAACTTCTTAGGGTAAAATCAGTTATTCAGAAAACTTTCTTTGATCCTTGGCTCTTTTAAAAATAGTAAATTTTATTAAATTATTAAATTATTAAATTAATTATTAAAAATAGTAAATTATTTTATATGGTTTGAGGGACGAATTTCGAAGATATCAAGGTTTTCACTCCCAATATGTTAATGATGTCACATCAAAGGATGCATGTCAGTTAATCTGCCATTACATGGAAATCGAAACACTCATTACTATGAGATTTTTTTTTGCTAGAACATTTATTTACTGTGCGACTACACCTACCAAGGCCACCCAAACAAATTTTCATAAAAGTTTTGTATATTTAATGATGCCTAGCTCCTTTGACGTCACATCATTAACATATTTGAAGTATAACCCTTGATATCTCTAAGATGCATCACACATATAAAATTTAACTTTTTTATTTAACTTTTTCCTTCATTGATCCACAATGCTGAAAATTTTGATTTAGGTGTCATAGGCACTTTAAACTTATTGCTGGGATACCTGTGGTATACCAGCTATGAAATGCCTTTGTCTTTTTCTGATTCCACAAATTGAACAAGTTGCACAATAGTACCCAGGGGTCTTCAGGAACTTACCCAAGAGACCTTTGCGGGTATCTGCTATAGGGTTCCCATCTATAGTCCAATCAATTATCATGTACCAGATGTCAACCAATGTCACTATGCTGTCAAGTGATTATGAGAGGGCAGAGCTAGAGGATCACGTGGCACAGGTTTATGTCTACGCATGCTCTATTTTGTTGACCACCTGTAATTCGAGACAGCCGAACTAGAAATATTAATAATTTATCAATTTCGCAATCAAGGATTTCAAGCCGAGAAGATAGAGATGATTTTGAAGTGATTATTCCCAAGAATATTCAATGAAATTCATGGTCTATCTATTCATTTGTACCATGGCCATGTTTTATATAAAGTTTATCGTTTTATGTAAAAAAACAACAACAACTGATTCAAGATGCTATATAATTGTCAAAAAACCGACTAGCCGGCTTATTATATCACTGGTTTATAGGTACCAGTTTATAAGTTGTTTTGTGACTTTTGGAATTGACTGCTCTTTTTTTTTACAAGTTTTCAAGTCTGTCTTATAGTTTTGATTTGAATTTTAATGAAAGGGTAACCAGTCATTTTGCCCACGGACCATTTCACCCATGCCAATTCCACGCATAAAATCATCGATCATGCGTTTGCCAATTTCCCCACGCCAATTCGCCCACGTGTAGAATCACTTTAAGAAATATGTTACCATGACTAAAAAAAAATTGTTCATGATTTACCAACCTTACTTGACGCTTAAGCTCAAGACTTCAAAACGCGAACTTTTTATACCCCATAACTCACGAAACACTTTATAAACCGGAAACCAGTGTAAATGTTAGTGAACTAACCAGTACAGTTCCCGAGTTTTATCTACCATGAAGAGTTGTTGTTAGCTTAGATTTGGGAGAGTTAGCTTAGATGTGGGTGCTTCTTAACAACACGTTCAAGTGTATTAACTTATTGAACATAAAGACTAGTAAATTGTAAATAAAAGGTTGGTAAATCACGAACTACAGTTGAACCTCTATTAAGCGGTCACCCACGGGACTTAGCCAAGTGACCACTTAATAGAGGTTGACCGCTTGATAGAGGTTTTACTTATTTAGGCCACATTTTGTAGAAAATTAACAAAAGAGTGCATAATTGATCACTAAATGTACATTTTATTCTTACAAAACAGTAACACTAGAAAATAGAGCAATAAAGTGCAAAATTGCTCACTCAAAATATTTTTTTTCGTCGCAAACTGAAGAACAACATTGCATGACTATGTACGTACAATACAGTGGTTTGTTCTTGCTATAAAAAATCACAAAATTCACATCACTGGTGTAAACATGATTTGTTTAAGGTACAGTACAGTATTATGAAAAAAACTCAGTTATGGTTGTTTGTAATTTAGGGGCAGACAACTTAAGTTCATGAAACATGTCATTCACTTTGCTAAGCGCTAGCGACAGCTCTTCGTGACCGTGGAATTGCGCGAAGTGGAAATTGGCCGAAACAAACTGGCTAGTGCTGCGGATTTGCTTTATATACAGTGACGTAAAATACGAACATTTGTTATTGAAGTTATGCTATCTAAACAACTGTTAAAAGAATGTTGACATGTTTTATGTATTTGGTGTCATAATACATCAATGTGTAATCAGTATAGGTGACCGCTTAATAAAGGTGAAATACAATGCAAGTTTTACAAATTGGTACGTTGATATGGTGACCGCGTCCGCTTAATAGAGGTGACCGCTTAATAGGGGTCAAGTTTACAGTATACATGAGAGAGAAAATTTGGGACTTTAGTAAGTGACCGTTGAAAAGAGGGTGACCGCTTAATAGAGTGCCGCTTAATAGAGGTTCGACTGCACTTTTTTTTAGCCATGGTAATATATTTCTTAAAGTGATTCTACACGTGGACAAATTGGCGTGGGCGAATTGGCAAACGTATGATCGATGATTTTATGCGTGGAAGAAATGGTTCATGGGTGAAATGACTGTAAACCAATGAAAGACATCCAAGGAAAATTTCACTTATCTTGATATTTTATTGAATTACTAAATTGGGATCCCTGTGCCTAATGGGAGCTATGCCTTTAGGCAGTGCCCAGAGGAGGGTGGACACTCATCTCGTGTTAAATTAATTCAATCATAAGTCTTAATTTCTGGCTCATCATCACACAACAATTGTTATGTTTTGAATGCTATATCTTATCTTCTTCAAAGATTTTTAAATGTCTTTCTAAGGCACAGTGAACTTGCTGATTGGCAGTACAATTCTTAAAATTATATGTCCGTAATATAAAGCAAATGAATAACTAAGGTTGCAATTTTTCTTAAAGATTGCTAACTAAATAATATATATATTTGGGCAGAGCTCCCCATACACAAGTCACAGGAAGCCCAATTTGAATAAATCTGACAAGGAAAAAATAAAATCAGGAAAAAAATCTTAATTTTCTTTTATTCTAGATGAAGGTAATGCCTCCCATAATAAAAACCATGCAGTGAAATCAAATTGAAATGCACTACATCGTTTTCTTTGTGTGAGTATACTCTCCCACTTAGGAACTTTGTACACAACTCAGGACTACCCTCAGGGGCTAGTTTTGTTATGGAAGATTCTTCAAAAAAGTTTTTAATGTCCGACATTTTTTAGCTTTGAATTCCTGGATAATTTTACTTACTAAAGATAACACCAATACAATACCAGGTTTAGTAAAAATCAACTTGAATATCTTTCACTGAAATGGAAATTTTGGAGATTCCAGAATTTTTTCAGAAAAATCAAGACTATAAAACAGACTTGAAAACTAGTTAAATAAAGGTGAGCTAAAAAAAGCTTTATACTTACGTCTTTTGCATAGCATAATGTTTGGTTTTCTATAGGTCTTTTATGTTTGTATGTGAACCATATTTTAAGCGCAATGAAAATAAACAAATAACTGCTTTGGTAGCATCAGAGAAATAATTAGCTGGAGATCATTAACTAACTAAACTAGTCAAATAAAGGCCCTGAATGTCAACACCAAATGTGTCAGTTAAAAAAGTTTTCCTTACCTAATTCTTCATTAAGATATTGAGATTCCTTTCATATAAGCCATAACATAAGGCAGTGTGAGAAAGATAGTGAAATCACAAATGACAAAAGTTTCCAAAAAACAAAGTTTACATTCAGTTAAACTTGACAAGAACAACTGAGACAAAATACAAAATAATGCAAAATGGGAATAAAAATCTTCTTTGTTTTGCCGATGGGACCTGAATGAACAAAAAAATATACAATAATTGGTTAAAGAAACAAAAAATGTCCTAACCTCTATCTTCACTCTGTAGCTAATTCTTTTCTTCCATGATTTCATCCATAAGTTTTTGCTTCGTTTTAACAATTTCTTTGCAATTTTTACAAAAAAAAAAAAAAAAAAAACTATAGTTGAAAACTTTGTTGAAAACCAATTAATTATTCCTTTGTAACGCGGGCTCCTAGCAACTGATACATTTAGCTGTAGCACGCGCACATTGTTATGTTGCGTGTTTTTTGTGAAGATTGTCACAACCGTTTGCGATGATGAAGAGCAAGATGCTCGAAAGCTTGGCTTAATTTATAATTAAAAAGCTGATGAATCAAAACTATCATGAATTTTAACGGGGGCTTACAAGCACTTTATATTAGATGTTATATATATATATATACATATTCGGACATGTCATTTAAATCTATGTTCAGTCTTATATATTATATCATGTATTTCTGACAAGGTTGGTGCCCCATAGATCTATATCGAGAGAATTTGCTATCTATTAAATCTAGGTCTTAATAACTGCACTGTCTTGTTATCAATGTTAGGGAACATAAGATACTACGTCACAAGAAATGAAAAGGGTCCCCTCAATGAGTACTGCACCTGTGCTTTTGGCTTTTGATGGTACAGAAAGCTTTACCAGGTTTGAACCATTTATCAATTACCCAATTACCCAAGGTGTCAATGAATAACTACTTACTAATAAGAATAATTACTATACCTAAGGTAAAGAAATGTGTACAGAGAAAGTATAATATATTACTTTTATTCAATCAGAAAACCTAATTAAGAAAACCTAATTTAGAAATGATTGTCCTTTTATTATATCTTTTAGTAGTCAAAGTTTTTGTCTAGCTTCCTAAAATAGTGAAGCGAATCTCATTTGTAGTGGTCTCATTCTTACTTTTGAAAACAAAATAAGGTGTCAACAAATAACTATACCTAGAATGTTGAGAAATGATATAAACATTTGTAAGGTATTTGTGCAGAAAAACTCTAGTTTTATTATTGTCTTTAGTTTTTAATTGCATCATCCCTCTATAATCCCATATAAGCTAACTATTGTATTTTTGTTACAAATTATCTTTCCTCTCCAAATTTTGATAATTATCATAATTACTAATTGATATACTATTATCATTATTTTCTTATGGTTCTTCTTTGTATAAATATTCGTAATTAAGTTTTTAGTTGAGAAATTTCAAGTGCCGTAGATGTAAAATACGGCCAAACACGCCGAATTATGTGAATAATTGCCCAAGGTGTTAAAAAGATTTCTATCTTTGCAAGCTCACCGTTCGTCTAGCTTCGATGCAAAGGCACGACTACCTTTCAAGATGGCGCAGGGAACCGCATTCTTGGTCAGAAAAGGCCGGTTAGCATTAAGGTTAGGGTGATGAACCAAAATTATAGCGTTCTACAGCGACATCTATCAGGATTCCAAATAGTCACAATATAAAATTTATTGATATGAATCGGTAACTATTTCCTTTACCCAAACATTGTATTACTACTTACGAATAATTCTTCCTCGTGTTGAGTTCTTGAAGAGAATATCAGGTGATGTCCAGTGACACACAATGTTCCTTCCACTTTAGTACCATGACGACGTTTCAACAACACCTTTTCAATTCGAGGAGACTTTATGTACTCGACAAACTCCATGGTTTAGGCTTTCATCACAAATGCGAGAGAAAACCGAAAGAGAATAGAGATTTCATGGTACAGAGCAAATATAAAGCTACTAATCCGCCCACGTTCCTGTTGGTCAGCCACCATTTTCATCACATGTATATTATATCTAATATGCAAGCTCCGCCCCTTATATAACTGAACCAAATGCAGAGGGTTCGTCAGATGATCTACTGAAAATCTCCGATCAAAATTCGGTAAATTTTCTTCTGAAAAGTTCAAGTTTATAAAAAAAAGCCTTGAAAAAGGTCTGAACTACTACTCACTAACACGAAATATTGACGGCTAGTTGGGAGAAAATATGGCTGCATTTTGTCATTCCAGCTCAGTTATCTTGTCCTTGTCATAGGTAGTATACACCTATTTCAAAAAACGTTGTCGGCTGGATATCTCAAATCAGAAATCTGAGACCGATTGGAATTGTAGGGGACTGAGTGTTTTGTCGTTCAAAATTCAATATACACTTACCCAGATAGTTTGCCAGTGTGCAGGCCATCGCTCAGAGTTAGTATATTTAAGGACGGTGTCTACTAATTGACAATCAATTCTTTTTTTAAATGACTATGTGAATTATTTTAACCTATCACAGAGTTGTCAAATTCTGGTTAGAAAAGTAGGGGTCACCATGCATTTAAAAGAAATAATAAGGCTTAAAAATCGTTAAAGAGTGATGACGTCATGATTTTACTAACACTAGGAAAAATAATTTTGTTCAAAAGATTTTGAGAAATTTCTAATTTAAATCGTCCTAAATGACTGACACTTTGTTTCTTTACTAAAATATACCCAATTCTACCATGACTTTAATAGTTGGCTATAATATATAAAAAAATTTAGCTTCGTACTCCCTATTTTCGATCAGTAAGTACATATAAAGATTGTGTCCATATTCTTTTCAAAACCAATTATTTGTTATAAATCAGTAATATTCAACCGTCCATTCAACTTAAGGTGAATTTGATTAACCATATTAACTCTGGACGGTTGAATACTACTCACGTAAGGAGCATCGCGCGGTCGCGTTGTTGTCGTAGGTACAAACAGAGTCAAGTATGGAACGGCCGTTAAAGAATTAACGCTCATAGGCTATTCAAACCGTTTGACCTTTGGAATGAAAACGTCTGGATTACAACAGCGAAAGAAGGAACACGGACACAAGATAAGTCAAACAAGTATTACGTTAATTTAATTCAAGTAACCGAAAGGAAAAAAACCTATAGGAATCCAACCACATTCGGTGTCCTAGTGCCCTTGGCCAGCCGTAACAGCACGCCACAAGGAATAACACGGAAGTCAAGCGTGAATAATCAACAAGCAGCATAGAGCAAAAATAGTTGTGAGCGTACTTATTTTTATTTGACTGCCTTAAAACCCTTCAATGCATATGAAAGTAAAGGAGAATATTTTTAAAAGGTACATACATCTTTCAGTGACTTCATTTAGGAAAAAAAAATCGTCCATGCCGCTTTCACCCTAATTTTCTATCGCTTTTGACAACAAATGGGGTCATTTAGCTTCATATCAAAAAATCCATAACGTTAAAAAGAAAGTCACAATTTTATTCATACTCAATAAGGACGGTGTCTTTGTCTGTACCTATATTCTAGCTACTAAAAATGTTGAATCCACTAAATTAAAGTTTGATTTTGCGGGTATAAAGTTGATAAGCTGGAAATAATAGTAAAAGTCCATGAAAATATTCATCGCGTAGTATTTGGGAAACGCTCTCATACATTGCAATATGTTGAGTGCCTCGACGAATGCTATCAACTGGTGCTAGTCGCTTTGAGAAAATAAGCGGCAAACAATTTGTATGTCACAATTACGTCATCAGCGAAAAGACCGCTTTAAACTAATTTATTAGTTTTGAAACTTTTCAGGCTTTCCTGACATTGTGTGAAAAGCGTTTACAGATCGAGTTATTCAAGACGAAGTTATAGCCGTTTCAATGCGGCTAGGTGTGCCAGACCAAAACTACCCACGGCCTCCTTAAACGTTTTCATTCACAAGAGAGTTGACTGAGATGTTGACTATTAGCGATCTGCAAACGCTTTTTCAAGAACAAAACTAGCCCTGTGGGGTGGCTGGTGGTCCCGAGTGTGGGGGGGGGGGGGGGGTACTCCGCCAGAATTTGGGTAGGGATGTTTCGTTGGGATTCTGAAAGGGGTACCCTGTTTATGACAAAAAAATCAAATTTGTAGACCCTGTTTATGACAAAAGATATAATTTATTGTTCCTGTTTCAATTATCATGTCATCTCGCGCGTATCGTTTTTTTTTTTACGACCATGATAACCAGTTTCGGTCAATACGAAAGTAGAAACCCTGAATATGACAAGAAACTGAGGAAGAACTTGGACCTTGAGTGAAATTGCATACCCTGTTTACAGTGACAAGAAGCTCGATGGGGGCTGTGGGCTGCATCACAAATTATCTGAACATTTTGAACTGTATTTGTTTTCGAAAACTGAGTCGAAAGAATGTATCAGTAGCTTTACTTGGAATCCAGTAACCATCGTGGCGTTTTGCTGGACTGGCGTTTTGTATAGATGCACACGATCCCCAGAAATCCGTAAAATTTTCCTAATAGTGTAGATGCACACGATCCCCAGAAATCCGCCACTAACACTAGTCCGTATATGTCGTAATGGCGACCGGCCACGCTTAGCATAGCTCCTCAAAATCGACGCTATAGAGATCACCTTAAAGAAAAGGTTAAGGAGTTAATACAACAAGAACTGACCCCAAGGAAGAAACGAAATGAATTCTACAATAATCGTAAGAAACTAGCCAAGAAGAAGGCAAAAGATCTACCGAACCTTGGGTTGGCCTCAGAGGCTAAAGCGTTCGTCGGCGAATCACTAACACCTCTCCGTAAGAGACTGTTTGGAGAAATTTAACTAAAAAAGAGCCTTCAGTGGAAATACATTTGGACCAGCAACGGTAGAATATACCTCAAGAAAACAGAAACATCTAGAACGTATTTCTTTGAGAAGGATGAAGGTCTAGCGAAATTTCAAGATGAACACTTTTCCTTTGGCTGACAGGATTCATATCAAGGAATACAGGTACAATTCCTGCGAACTTACAACTATCTACTGTTTATAACTATGCAGCACTATACTTTATTTATATAGGGTGCGTTCACATTAGGCATGTTTTATCAGGTGTCTGCAAAACACGGAATAGGCCGGAACACCCCGCGCGCTGATTCGTTATAAGAGAACATTAAGATAACTTTGACGTCAACGAGCGCGCGCTCTTTCCTTTAGTTGTTTTGATCATTAAAAATTGTAATTTTTTAATTGTAAAAAAACAAAAACAAATTGACATCAGGTTTTTGTGTCTGTCCTCTCACATTGTCAAAGTATGTTGCGTATCCACACTACTTTGTGATTACAATGTGATGACGCAATTTAGTATCGTCAATAAGAGGACAGACACAAAAAAATCTAAAGTCAATTTGTTAAATATTAATATTTTCACAAACGAAATAAAAAAATGTCAATTTAAATGAAACACACAAAAAGTCAGTCAGTCATTCGTAGCTTTTTAGCAGCCTGATTTTTTACGGACCATTATCGAAAGAGAAAATCGGAAAAAAACCCCTGCCAAATCACTTTTCCTCCCTTAGAGGTCATATCTGGACATTTAACTGGATTAAAGGGACTATATTCATATTTACACACACCCTCTGGTGATTTCTATAATCCCCCTCGATTAAAAAGTTATCAAGAAAATGGGACTATAAATATGGCTCAAACACTGTTAAATGGGAGTTCAGCTAGTAGGCCTAAATCTTTGAATCTTTTCCAGTGCACATTATACACTTAATGTCTGGTCGCGAGGGAAATAGTTAGTTTTGTTTTCCCGAGAGTCTCTCATCGAGGCGAAGCGGAGGGGAACATCGAGACTCGAGGGAAAACAAAGCTAACTAATTTTCCGAGGGACCAGACATTAAGTGTTTCGTCATATAGCAATAATTGAGAAAGACTGAGAAGTCAGTTCACGAAATAAGAACTTTATTTAGCAAGCTAAATGCATGAAAACTGACCATAATTTTACAAATACAATTATACAAATATAATTTCACATACGGTCTAGTAATCAAGGAGAGAAGTAACAGCATTTTTAGCCGCTTTTTTCGTATTTTCCGAATCCTTTTTCTTAATAAAAGTCTGTAAATTCTCTGTATAAAAACTAGAAAATCTCTATTGTTTCGCTTCGAGCTCCATTTGTACTGAAAATTCAAGCAAAATATCTGCTCCCGCTCTGTGATTTTCACGTTCTGATCACGTGCACTTGTTTACCGTGTTTTCACCATTTTTGTCAGCACTGGCGACAGTCAGCACTGGCGGAAATAATCTGATAACTCAATTGGTCTAAGTCTGCTTTTGGTCGAGGGTATTAAGTCGAGGGTCGGAAAGTACTATGTTTTACACAATATTCAGAAACAAGTGTTTTCTTTAGAAGTTTATCCATTTCTAACTGCAGCAAGCTTTGTAGCTTAAACGCTGATCTGCAACTTGTTACTTGTCATCACGTTATGACGGTTTCAATGTTCGTAACGCTTTCCACTAGCTTGTCCAATGCGCATGCTTTTCTATATCTTAATTAAGAATTTGGAGATTGTCTGCAAAAAAAATCAGAATATTATTTGACGCCCGAGCGAGTTTTGAATTAGCTGATCCGTATACACTCAATTGAAGAATCGTTGTTCAGAAACATAGAACATAGCAGCTGAGACCGAAATGGCACATGGGAAATGACATAATTTATTCATTTGCGCCATCCATGCAGTCGGTTTAGGATGCCAAACGCTTATTAAAAACAGTGGATGATTCCACGGGTCGGCGGTCAGAGCATGCATCTAATTAACGTGCTTCCCATGTACCATTTCGGTCTCAGCTTCTATGTTATGTTTCTGAACCCGACAACTATTCTTCAGTTGAGTGTATACCTACAAGGAATCTTCGATCTTCCAATAGCAATCGTTTAGTAAGTGTAACATATAAACTTAAAATCAGTTCAAAACACAGTCGACTCTCTTTGAACAACCACTCTCGCAAGCGACCATCTCCAGTAAGCGATCACCTTTTGAAATTCCCGTTTTGTTCCCTCGTATCCAAACTCTCTCGTATGCGACCACTCTCGCAAGCGCGACCACCTTTATGGTTAAAATTTTGGAATTTTTCATTGTTTTTCCTCTCCCGTAAACGACCACCCAAGAGCCAGTAATGGTAACAGAAACTTTAAAAATAGAAAATTTAAGAACATAGAGTCATCGGGTATTAAATATTGACAATTACAGTACTGTAAGCATATAGCACATTCAAAGTTTTGATTAAAACAGAGTTAATCATTAAAGGGGCACTTGGATGAAAAACCCCCGATTTTTGAAAGTCCTAATAATTGAAGTATTTCAGGATAATATGACTCAGGCCCCGTCCACACTATGCCGGATAAATTTGAATCCGAATTTTTAGTTATTCGGTTGAATAAAATTGATAATTTTTCCCCGCCACTTTTGACTGTGAAGGAAACATGTTGCTTGGCTCCTATTGGGGCCATATAGTTAAGTTTAACCAAGTTTCAAGTCATTTTTAAATTTCACTTATTTTCATCCAAGTCCCCCTTTAATACAGTAGTTTTAACATGTGAGTTACAAATTATAAATGATTTAGGCTTCCTGTGTTGGGATTCCCACTGTTTGGGTTTCCTCTGTTAACTCTCTAGTAAACGACCACTTTCTCTTGGCCCCGGAGTGGACGCTTACGGGAGAGTCGATTGCATTTGAGTATTGAGTTCTTTCATGTGCAGCACCATCCCCATGAAATGAGTTGCCGCAGAACGTTAGACGCAGTAGTAGTCTTAGTGAATTTAAGCGATAAGCCAAAACATATTTTTTTTAGGAAAGCTTTTAATTGTAAGTTTTTATTAATATTTTTCTTTGATCTTAAATAATTACAGAATTGGAAAATCAGATATGATTTTCAAACGAACTGATTTTAATTCAGCGCTTATCATTTTCTTTTCTTGTATTCTTTTCTTATAATATAAGAAATTTAGCTTTAGACAGCGTACTTAGGTTATAGATATTAGAGTGCAAACGATTAATTACTAAATAGTACAAAATAGTGCTAATTAAACAATAGAAAACAGTGGAATTTACATGAAATTGTGCTATTTAGTATTACATACTAAAGTTTCACGGATTTACTGTGGTCACTCTATTGCACATAGATTATATTTCATGTTGTAAAGCGCCATGTCGAGTTCACATGATATCATGGATTGACCGAGGCTCTTGGCTAACAAAAAAACGAGATAGTAAGTAAAATGTATAGAGATTATCACGTGTTCAGACCCTGATATCATTTTTATTCACGAGTTTCCATATCATATCGCGAACGAGTTTATTACACAAATAAAATGACAAAATTTACAGTTTCCAGTTTACCGTGAAGTGACATCGTATCACTTCACTGATATGGTTTTCACAAACGCGCTTTATCACAATGATAGAGTGCAAATAATGTACCCGTGAAATAGATAGCTAGCTAACTAATTACTAACTTTGTGCTATTGGTTACCTAAGTCTAATTAGTCAAAGAAATACGCGAGCCGTGACGGGTGAACTAGTGCACGTGTGCTACTCAAGTGCGCGCATTTTTAAATATTTTTATGCACGCCTGCAAAAACTGAAACAATATTTTATTGTACATGCTTTTCCTTCGTATAATTTGACATGTTCGCATTTTCGAATTCGTATCTGTTAAACAACAAGTGGAGCTTGATTCATGTTTTATGACTTGATATTCGGCTGACGATCGACTGTATAATCTTCAAATTGTCTAGTGTTTAAGTCATTGCTTTTTCGTTCTGAAAGCTAAATTACAAACGACGATAGTTTTTCTTCATTAATTGTCCACACTGCGGGCAGAAGCAAAAGTGGCGTTCTACGAAGCTCAAACAAGTAGGGCTAATACGGTTCAAGCGAAATGGTTTTTGGACTGGCCAAAGCCAATACGCAGAAGACACCTGGAGTACTGGAACACAACATGCACATTGGAGTAATTTATGCCTTTCTCGCCATTTCCAAGGAACAAGTAAAAAGATTTTATGGTGAAGATCTTGGCGAATTTATATTTAACTTGCTTTTTAAATTATCTAATCAATAACGATTTTGATGTTCTACAAATTTTAATTATAAAAAAATAGAAAGATAAAAATGGTAGAAAACACGTTTATTTGCGTACTGGGTCTTGTTTAGCTATAATTGTTTGAGTCTTGATTTGTTTTAGTTTATAAATGCGTATTGTCTTGATCTTTAGCGTGATAAAACAAATAAAAATGGTAGAAAACACGTTTATTTGCGTACTGGGTCTTTTTTAGCTATAGTTGTTTGAGTCTTGATTTGTTTTAGTTTATAAATGCGTATTGTCTTGTTCTTTAGCAAGATACTAAACAAATAAAAATGGTAGAAAACACGTTTATTTGCGTACTGGGTCTTTTTTAGCTATAGTTGTTTGAGTCTTGATTTGTTTTAGTTTGATCTTTAGCGTGATAAAACAAATAAAAATGGTAGATAACACGTTCATTTGCGTACTGGGTTTTTTGTGTCATGATTTACTGCAGAATTAAATGTGCTTCTTGTGTCTTGATTCTTAGCTCAATTCAATAAACTTGTTAGAAAAAACATTCATTTGCGTAATGAGTTGTTACTCTAGTAAACGCCCGTGCCCTTGTCATGCATCACTGAATTCCTATGTGTTGTCTAATTAAGCGCTAACTATCTCCTATTTAATCCTAACTATTTCACGGGTATATTATTTGCACTCTATATGAAATTTAGCTTTAGACAACGTACTTAGGTTATAGATATTAGAGTGCAAACGATTAATCCGTGAAACACTAATTACTAAATAGTACAAAATAGTGCTAATTAAACGATAGAAGACAATGGAATTTGCATGAAATTGTGCTATTTAGTATAACTAAAGTTTCACGGATTTTAATATATGAAATTTAGCTTTAGACAGCGTACTTAGGTTATAGATATTAGAGTGCAAACGATTAATCCGTGAAACACTAATTACTAAATAGTACAAAATAGTGCTAATTAAACGATAGAAGACAATGGAATTCGCATGAAATTGTGCTATTTTGGTATAACTAAAGTTTCACGGATTTTTATATAAGAAATTTAGCTTTAGACAGCGTACTTAGGTTATAGATATTAGAGTGCAAGCGATTAATTACTAAATAGTACAAAATAGTGCTAATTAAACAATAGAAAACAGTGGAATTTACATGAAATTGTGCTATTTAGTATTACATACTAAAGTTTCACGGATTTACTGTGGTCACTCTATTGCACATAGATTATATTTCATGTTGTAAAGCGCCATGTCGAGTTCACATGATATCCTGGATTGACCGAGGCTCTTGGTTAACAAAAAAACGAGATAGTAAGTAAAATGTATAGAGATTATCACGTGTTCAGACCCTGATATCATTTCTATTCACGAGTTTCCATATCATATCGCGAACGAGTTTATTACACAAATAAAATGACAAAATTTACAGTTTCCAGTTTACCGTGAAGTGACATCGTATCACTTCACTGATATGGTTTTCACAAACGCGCTTTATCACAATGATATCGACCCTAAATGCTACTAAATAGTGTTCACTTATCTTTCCATCCCAAAATAATATATATATATATATAAAATATATATTCATATCGTACGGCTGATTCGAACCAGAAAGATTGTTGGATGGAAAGATAAGTGAACACTATTTAGTATCCATTTAGAAACAAACATATATCAATTCATATAGAAATCTACGAATAACTGAAGCAATCACACATATTAAAAACCCAATCCGTCTATCCTGGTGCCCTTGTCTTTCCAAAAGAAAGGTCAATTCCTGTTTTGGCGCCTTGTGCACACCCCTAGCTCCGCGCCTCCTTTCCTCCCTCCCCCCCCCCCCCCCCCCCCTCCCCCCTTGAGACCCCAAACGTCAGCCATCTATATAGCACTAATGGGTCTCTTACCTTAATAATCTTCTCACTTTTTCAGGTGCGCATGCACTGACTGAATCTTGGGCCTGGAAAAAACAACAACAAACAAACAAAAAATCAAAAACAAAACAAAGCCTTAAACCAAGCTTGCCGCTAAGAGTGGAACGCTTTGCAGAGGCAGTGGGGAAGTGTTGACGTCAGAACTAGGCTTGGCTGATCTGATTCTATGCCTTTTAAAAAGTACAATATTTCGTAAATCAAATGGCAGCGCATGCAAATGCTAAGAGACCAACAACAAAACAAGAATACTTAAAAAGCTGCAACCCACATAAAGACACCAATTATTGTTTCAGCCAGCCATGCATGGCCCAATTGGCTTATTCATGCAAATTTACTAAATGAAGAAATTTACTAAATGAAGAAATCAAACATGAATTTAAAAAAGGGCAGCTCTAGAGGAAACCCCTTCAGCCTTAACTGCACTTGAATGCCTCAAAAATAAGTTTGGAATTCTAAAATCAAACCGAATTCCTGATACCCTAGGCTCTTTTGGGCAAATCCTGGACTAAGAGTGAAGGGTAAGTTCTGGGGTGATGGGCATCCCAGCATAGTGACCTTATTAAAAAACAGGTTAGATAGCAAAGCACGATGAGATGTGCTTGACACTTCCCCTCTGACAAAGTGCCTAGAAAATTTCAAAGCATGCTCTCTTGGGCGTTGCCATGCTCAGCTATTTTCACTAGCCATCCTTGGGCAAACCGTGCAGCATTGTAACCTCTTTTATGAAAAGGTAAACCCCCCCACCTAACATGAGCTTGGTTAAGTGTTCAGAATTTCACACTGGAGTGCTTTCCAAGTGAAAGGTCAATTCCTGTTTTGGCGCCTTGTGCACACCCCTAGCTCCGCCCCTCCTTCCCTTCCCCTCCCCCCCCCTTGGGACCCCTAATGTCAGCCATCTATATAGCACTAATGGGTCTCTTACCATAATAATCTTGTCACTTTTTCAGGTGCGCATCCACTGACTGACTCTTGGGCCTGGAAAAAAAAAATCAAAAACAAAACAAAGCCTTAAGCCAGGCTTGGCGCTGAGAGGACACAGCTTAAAAACGCGTACGCATGCTCGAAAATCCCAAAAAGAAAATGGCGGACGCTATCGCAGTATTTGTGCTTCAAAAACCTGCGACTTTGAATAATTCTTACAGCTTACTGGCAACCAAAATATCTAATTGATCAGTCACAGTGTAATTCAAAAAGTACTTAGAGGGTGGCAGGGATGTTTAGAATGAGGTCAACATGATGGTTATCGAGATACGCTAAATTACTTTTTGGTACAAAAGTCGACAATTGTGAAACAAATTGATGTAGGTCATGTTTACGTTTCAGTCAAAAATAAGGTCAGATCAACAGAGATAAGCTTAAAATTTTGATATTTTACTCATTAATATCTGTTGTAAGTAACTGCAAATGGCCATTGAATTTGAAGTTCGGCCATGCTAGATTTTTCCTTTCAAAGTAATAAATTATTCGAAGTTAGACATATTAAAAGTACAATAAACTATTGCTTGCTCAAGTTGGACAATTATAATCTTTATTAGATTTTAACATAAATATATTTCATTGGAATTCTTCAGATGTAGTTATTAGTACTTGAAAAATAAAGTTATTCATGATAAAAGGTATTCGTGGACAAGGAGACACCTGTTTCGAAGAGCTGGTTTAGGGGAGCGCTAAGACTAAGAATAAAAGCTTTAGTCAATGATGAAGTGTTGTGATACGAAGGATAAATATCTTGTTTTACTTTGGAAATCATTTTTATGCATCTCTGATACTCGACCTACCCAAGTTCAAGTCTTTAGTTAAAGGGTATTTTACCAAAACTCAGCAAAGACATTGGAAGATTGTCTTTAAGTTTGTACTGAATAGGCTTCACCTTTTTCTACAAAATATCAAAACTGACTTTTTTGTTCTGGTGTTTTTCCCAAATCTAAATCTAAAGTTTGTTTATTGCATTATTTTTGAGTGACATACTAGATCTGAAATGTCAGAAAACATAAATAGCGACATTTTTTCCTGGTTCTGCCAATCTTGTTGATTAAAAAACTAGATTTGGGTATACCAATTTTCATAATAAAACTTAAACAAGTTTTCAATATGAAACTATTTCAGCCCTTTTTGCATCATCTTGTCACAAGTGGTTGCTGGGGTATTCTACTATAGCTTTAACCTAGCTAGTCTTCATCTTGAGGGTGTTAGAAAGAAGGAATTGTTTCAATAAATGTATATACAAAAATCATAACCTGAAAGTAGTCATCATTAATTTTAACAAATACATACAATGGAATAAATAAACTAGTTCTTTTTTATATATTCAAAATATTTTCACAACAAAGGTCTCACCCTCAGTATCACTCATAAGGATCATTTCAGTCCTAGGTTTAAAAATGGTTTAAACACTCATTAATAATTCATAAGCTTATGGTTCAATTGGAGCCACCATACACGTCACGTGCATGAACCTTTATACCCGATAAAGTCCTCTTCATTAGTATTCAAGTGATTTTATATAAAGACACATGTGTCTTTATATAAAGACACATGTGATCTTTATATAAAGACCACTCGAATACTATGAGGATGACTTCATCAGGGATGAAGTATGCATCCAAGTTTAGATGAAGACATAGAGCTTCATCAAGGTCATAGTGAACCCTAATGATCTTTGACTAACGTGCCTGTCTTTGCTTTGGCACGCAATATCCAACGTGTGGGAGCTTCTATTGAATCTGGTAGCGCATGCCCGTGACGTCAAATCTCTATCGAAGTATAAAAATCCATGTTCGTGACGTGTATGGTGGCTCCAGTTGAACCAAAATCTTATAAATTGTTCATGAGTGTTTTAAGCAGTTCAAAAAACTAGAGGAAACCCCTTCAGCCTTAACTGGCTTGAATGCCTCAAAGTAGGTTTGGAATTCTAAAATCAAACCGAATTCCTGACACCCTAGGCTCTTTCGGGCAAGTCCTGGAACAAGAAAGAAGAGTAAGTTCTGGGGGGATGGGCATCCCAGCATAGTGACCTTATTAAAAAACAGGTTAGATAGCAAAGCACGATGAGATGTGCTTGACACTTCCCCTCTGACAAAGTGCCTAGAAAATTTCAAAGCATGCTCGCTATTTTCACTAGCCATCCTTGGGCAAACCGTGCAGCATTCTAATCTGTTTTATGAAAAGGTAACCCCTCCCCCCCCCCCTAACATGAGTTTGGTTAGGTGGTCAGAATTTCACACTAGAGTGCTTTCCAAGTGAAAGGTCAATTCCTGTTTTGGCGCCTTCAACACACCCCTAGCTCCGCCTCTCCTCCCCTCTTCCCCCCCCCCCCCCCCCCTACCCTTGAGGCCCCAAGTGTCAGCCATCTATATAGCACTAATGGGTCTCTTACTTTAATAATCTTCTCACTTTTTCAGGTGCGTATGCACTGACTGAATCTTGGGCCTGGAAAAAAAAGACAAAAGAAACAAACAAAAATCAAAAACAAAGCAAAGCCTTAAGCCAAGCCTGGCGCTGAGAGTGGAACGCTTTGCAGAGGCAGTGGGGAAGTGTTGACGTCAGAACTAGGCTTGGCTGATCTGATTCTATGCCTTTTAAAAAGCATAATACTTTGTAAATCAAATGACATAGCATGCAAATGCTTGGAGACCAACAACAAAACAAGAATACTTAAAACGCTGCAACCCACATAAAGACACCAATTATTGTTTTGGCCAGCCATGCATGGCCCAATTGGCTTATTCATGCAAATTTACTGATAGAAGAAATTTACTAAATGAAGAAATCAAACTTGAATTTAAAAAAGGGCAACTCTAGAGGAAACACCTTCAGCCTTAACTGCACTTGAATGCCTCAAAAGTAGGTTTGGAATTCTAAAATCAAACCGAATTCCTGACACCCTAGGCTCTTTCGGGCAAGTCCTGGACCAAGAAAGAAGAGTAAGTTCTGGGGGGATGGGCATCCCAGCATAGTGATCTTCTTAAAAAACAGGTTAGGTAGCAAAACACAATGAGATGTGCTTGACACTTCCCCTCTGACAAAGTGCCTAGAAAGTTTCAAAGCATGCTCTCTTGGGCGTTGCCGTGCTCAGCTATTTTCACTAGCCATCCTTGGGCAAACCGTGCAGCATTCTAACCTGTTTTATGGCTGTTATATATACAGCGATATGCAGAAATTCTGATCCAACCAAGTATATAGTATGTAACTATATTGGGTGCATTATTGGTAATAGACCCGCAGGATTCAATGCAAAGTACCAAAGCGTTGGCTGGCCTATCGAGTGTTTTTTATGAACAGTGCTAAAGTCAAGAAGCGGGAACTATGTGTTCACTTTTTAATACCTTCGCTTATTTATATGTGCCCTTCTAAAACAATCAATCACTTTGAGGCCAGCAAAACCAAAACAGTCGGCAATAAGACTTATGAAAAGCGGTACAAAAATTGTTCATGAGCTACTCTGGATAGGATATTTTGCTTTCTTTGTAGTCTACCGTGTTGTTGTTATTGAGCGTCAACTCAGTCAAATCTCAGTTGATGAACAGGCTGAATATAATTTCTAGATAAATGGAGGTTATTCTTACTGAAGAGAGGCATATTCTTCCACTTCTCCTCTGATAATCAAAATTCTAAAGCAACGGATGTTTTTTAAGCTTATTTTTGAAGACTTTATATGAGGTACTGGTTTTTATATTAAGTGGTAAATCATTGCAGCTTGTGACTGGAATGCATACTTAACACCAAACTTCCCATAATTCAGGTTTACTGGAGGGACATATAGATTCTTATTTGATTTAGACCGCGTATTGTAATTGTGAATCAAATCTGTACCTTGAAAAAGGTTACCAAAAATATCTGGTAGATTGGAGTTTGAATGTTTGTAAGCTAGTTCACAGAGCTGAAATTTAGTTATTTCAAAAATATTTAGGATGTCAAGTTTTTTAAAAAGTGGTCTGCTGGGTGTTCTGAAGTTTAGATAGATAGATAGATAGATAGACAGACAGACAGACAGATAGATAGATAGATAGATAGATAGATAGATAGATAGATAGATAGATAGATAGATAGATAGATAGATAGATAGATAGATAGATAGATAGATAGATAGATAGATAGATAGAAAAACAATTATTTAAGGAATCCTTAACTTATTTTCATATGTTTTATGAAGAATTCTCAAAAAATTTCTGAATTAAGAATTTTTCATTTTTCACGTGACATCATGGCGTTCATAATTCTTGTCTCTATACTAGTAATTTAAAGTTCATGTAAATGTTTGAATTCGGTCATCGCATAATATCGTAAATTATCAAGACCTCGGCTGTGTTATCTACAAAATCATGCTCAACCAAATCCAATAATTGCTGTTCACGGAGACAAAGGTATGCCAATACATTAACTACAGTGCTCATACTTTTACGCGTTGCGCAGTAAGTCTTTTGTTGTATTTTTCCAAAATCAAAATGTTTTCAAAACAAAAACAATAAAAGGATGACGGTTGGTTATGGCCATTTAGAATTGACTAACTCATATTATTGGCATTTTCATCAAAATCATTTAAAAATAGTTTGATAATTGCATCATTGTTTTGAGTGCTTCATGGATTTTTTTTCCAAAATACATGTAATTAGATGTAAAGTGTACAGCAATCTTCATGTAGCATATCACCACAAATAAAATCAATGTTTTGTTTGTTTTGTTATAGAACTAACTCATGATAACCACCAAGTCAATAGTAAGTTGCCTTCCTTGCATTTTCTCGTTTTTAATCTTTCAATCATTAATTTATCTGGGCACTCTCTATAAATATGTCTTAATTTATATGTACATTACAATAATGAAATATGTTTAGAATGTCATTGAGCAATTACCTTCAAAAGTATATTAGCAATAACAATATAAGAACTCATTAAGAATTCATAAGCTCGACAACCAATCGATGGGCTCTGTTTTCGGATTACGTGGATGGCGTTTGAAATCTAATGAAAAACCATTTTCATCACTAGTGTTTGAAATATTTTCATCACTAGTGTTTGAAATATTTTCATCACTAGTGCTAAAATATTTCTTAATCTACATATTTGTCATGGGTGTCTCAAAATTAAATAGCTAGAAGAAATTCTCATCCACTTTCGAAGGTTTTCTCGTGTTTGGAAACCCTAGACATAGACATAGATTTATTTTTGGTACCTGAATGTTTTCATTGATCAAACGTAAGGGTTTTTTTTTTTTTTAATTGTTCAGAGCTAAGATACAAGCTATCTAAAATAACTAAAAAGTTAATCTAGTTAGACAGCTATACGTTTAACATTTGCATATGAATATTACAGACAGTACGATTGTGGTATTAATGCAATCGATTATAATATGATAAAAGGGGGAAAAAATAGAAAAGAGAAAAATATCAAATGGATCAAACTAAACAAATTAAATTGCACACATACTACATGCTAATATTAAGTGATATATATATATATATATATATATATAATACATACATACAGCAATATGCAGAAATTCTGATCCAACCAAGTATATAGTATATAACTATATCGGGTGCATTATGGGTAATAGACTCGAGGGTTCAAGGCGGGATTAAAAGTACTAAAGCGTTGGCTGGCGTGTTGTTTAAGATAAGTTACCTTTCAAAACAAATTCTGCTTGTTCCAACCGGAAAAAAAATTTTCACCCTGCCTAGGACTCGACAGTCAGCGTTATTTTCAATATAAACCGCTGTTTATTTTATGCAATTTTGATTAATACAAACGGCTTTAGTGCAATGATGATTAATATTCAAACTTTCACTCTCGTGAGTTCATAATAGATTCCTTTGATAATGGATATATTTCTTTGGGTGTCTTTCTTGATCTTTCAAAGGCCTTTGATACTGTCAGTCACGATATTTTGTTGGATAAGCTTTCCTATTACAGTCTTAGTAGTGATACTTTAAGCTTGTTTGAAAGCTATCTCAGAGATCGTAAACAATATGTGTGTGTTGATAGAACTAATTCAAACCTTAAAACAATATCTTATGGGGTTCCTCAGGTTCTATTCTCAGTCCAATCCTTTTTTTGATATATATGAATAATGCTCAATTTGTCACAAAAACAATTCACTTATTGCTCTACGATGATGATATGAATCTTCTATGCAACAATAAATGCCTTAGAAAAGCTACTAATATCCTAAACAAGGAGCTACTGTCATTAAATGATTAGTTTAAGGCCAATAAACTCACAGTCAATTTGTCAAAAACAAATTTTACAACAACTCACGTAAATAACACATTCTGATTGGCTGAGAGCTATGATCAATAAGAGGACAGACACATGGATGACGTAATGTTTTTGAAAACAAGACTCGCCGGTAGGATTTTATCGTAAGGACTGTGATTCTACTTCATCATTGGTCATTGGTCGGTGGGAGTCACGTGAGAGAGCGAACACGCGAAAGGAACACGCGAAGAAGAAGAGGAAAACCTCCTAGCTGATGATGAAGTAAATTCGGATTCACGAAAGCAAGATAATCCGAGCGACTCGCTCACTGCCACCTTGGCGAGCCTAAACCAAACAATGGCCGCCATGGCGGGAAATATTTCCTCAATGGGAAATACTCTTAAGCGGATGCAGGCCGACTCGGCTGCATCGTCAAAAGCAAAAAAGCGAAAAGAAGCTGTTACTCAAGATGCTGAGCTAAGTGATAGAAATCTTAGTGAGGAGGAATCCGACTCGGATGACTCAGTCAAGTTGCTTCAAGCATCTCGTACACAACAACGGACTGCAAAGGCAAGTCAAGAAAACAGCCAGAAAAACCAAATCGAGGACCCCTCGACTAGTTTTTTGGGCACAATTTCACAAGATTATGACACAGAAGAAAAAACTACCGACGCTGTGTCGGATAAACTGGCGGAATTTGTCAATAAGCGTTTCTCGACCAAACTTGGCGACACAAAACTTAAAGACAAGCTTGACAAATACGCCCGCCCGTCAAACTGTGACAAGCTTATTGTCCCTACAGTTAACCCTGAAATATGGGATAAACTCGACCACTTGGCCAGAAGAAGGGACCTCCGCGTTGCCAGTACCCAAAAAACACTCACGAAAGTGGGAGCTATCTTGACTGCCTCAGTCAGTAAGATAATGACAGCCATTGCTGATCCCACCACGCTGAAGTTGGAGGAGTTGCTGACCTTAAACACTGATGCCATAGCACTCTTAGGCCATGATAATCTCAGTCTGTCTCAACATAGGAGGGACTTAATCTGACCCTGTTTAAACAAAAATTATAGCACCCTGTGTGCTCCCCACATCCCAATTACTGGGATGCAGTAGTATAGGGGATGGGGGTTCCAGCGCAACGACCACCGGAGGATTACCCGTCTAAAGTGTATTCCTCGATTCGTACCGCAATTACCCGCATCCCGTGTTTATGTAGTTAAATATGTTACTCTATATATGGAGTGCGAAGATTGTAAGAGAACTTTTAAGAAAGAAGTGGACTTGAAGAAGCATTTGAAGATGAAGACGAAATGTATGAGCAGCTATAATTGTGGATGTGGTAAGAAGTTTGAGACTAAGGTTAAATTGTTTTGGCATTGTCAGGATTGTGAGTATGACTACGACGATCTGAAAAGGGTCTGGAATTAGGTATAAGATATTTCCTATTATATAGATGGAATCCCAAAGCAATTTCGAAACGGTGTCAATACCCGGCAACGGTGAGATTGACGTTAGACAGTTTTGGCGTCAATCAGAAAGGAAGGTCAAGAGAACGCTTCGAAAAGGCATAGAAGAATTAGGAGCCCTGAAAGCGAGTATAATGGTAGAAGTAAGTTTATCAAAAGATGAGGCAACGACGACAGCAATGTTGCGATCGAAGTCGTTAGTGATATTAGAGTCCACGAATCTGGATAAGTCACTCAGCGAAGCCTTAGAAGCAATAATGGAGTCGCTGTCTAACTACACGAAAGAAGGATCAGGTTGGACAGTGGAGGAGGTAGAAGGTATGGAGGTTAGCATGGCAAGGTACGTGCCGATACGAGGAGGAAGTTACGTACCCCTGCCAGTGTGGGTAGAAAGGAAGAAGGCAATCGTTAACGTAAAGAATGACGACAACCGCTGCTTTATGTGGGCAATACGATCCGCACTGTATCCAGTAGATAAGGATCCATGTAGACCAAGCAAGTACCCAACAGATGATTTGGAGTGGGACGGCGTGGAGTTCCCAATGCAGTTGATAGACATCCCCATATTTGAGGAAATAAACGACCTAGCCATTAACGTTTACGGAGTCAGAGACCAAACGATAGTGCCACTAGTGCTGTCAAAGAGTAAAGGAGAACGAATACACCTCTTCTACCACGGCGGACATTATTCGTGGGTCAAACATGTTAGCAGACTATTTTACAGACACACCAAACACAAAGGCAAGAAATACTTCTGCGACTGTTGTTTGTTATCCTTTACCAGTGTTAAAGCTCTAAAGGATCACGACGAAATATGTCGCGGAGTCGAAGAAGTGGCGCAACGGATCCAGATGCCCACAGATAAGAACCTATCCTACTCAGACCACCAAAAGCAGATGCAGGTGCCTTACGTGATATATGCAGACTTTGAAGCGTCGATAACTAAGGAAGAGCAGAAAAGTGGTGCCACGAATAAGGTGGGATTACACGAGATCTGCTCCTTTGGTTACATAGTAGTCAGATCAGATGGTAAGGCCGACCCTCCTGTGATTTACCGAGGTAAGAACGCAGCTAATGAGTTTCTTGAAGCATTGCGAGAAGAGGAGGAAGAGATAAGAGAACAATTAAGACGCCCAAAGAAGATGGTATTTACCAAAGAGAACCAGGAGGCTTTTACCAAGGCAAAGAAATGCCACATTTGCCAACATACGCTTCTCCAGTTTGGAAGACGGGCCAAGAAAGCGTGGGACGAAGATGGAAAGTATTTAGGAGAAGCTCATTTTAAATGCGGGAAGTATGCTAAGAAGGGTGAGAAGCCGGGAAAGCCCTCCACGCATTGCATTCACTGCCACAAAGCATTTGTTGAGGATTTCTATGTGGATAAGGTTAGAGATCACTGCCACATCACGGGTAAATACAGAGGTGCGGCTCATTGGAAATGTAATATAAACTTCAAAGTAGATCCAGAAATGGAAATACCCGTATTCTTTCATAATTTAAGGGGTTACGACAGTCACTTACTTTTACAAGGAACAGACGGCTCCGAAGTAAAGTGCATACCCAACAACAAAGAAAGGTACATGTCCGTAACTGTGGGCAAGCTGAAGTTCTTAGACTCGCAGCAGTTCATGGCGGACTCCTTAGCAAACTTGGTTAAATACAACACGGAGTTCCCCATTTCCAGTCAATACGGCGCGGAAAGGAAAGGAGTCTACCCATACGAATACATGGACTCCTGGGAGCGATTCGAAGAGCCCCTACCACCCAAAGAGAGATTCTACAGCACCCTAAACGAGTCCGGTATAAAGGACGAGGAGTACCAGCATGCGTTAGATGTGTGGGAAAAGTACTCCTGTGAGAATATGGGAGAATACCACGACATCTACCTACGTTCAGACGTAGTGCTGCTCGCAGATGTTTTCCAAAGCTTTCGAAAGATGGCAATGGAATACTACGGGTTGGATCCAGCGAACTTCTACACGGCTCCTGGGCTTAGTTGGAGTGCGCTGCTAAAGAAGACAAACGCGCAACTGGATCTCCTAACGGAATACGACATGTACCGCTTTATGGAAGACGGTATCCGCGGCGGCGTTTGCGGACCCAGCAGACGTTACGCCCGCGCAAATAATCCCACGGTGGAGTACGACCCGGAGAAGCCAACCACATACATCTTCTACTTAGACGCAAACAACCTTTACGGTTGGGCAATGTCGCAGTACTTACCTGTACGCGACTTCGAATGGGACAACATAAAGCCCATAGAGTTTTACCTAAACGTAGGTAAAGAAGACGACAAAGGTTACGTGCTGGAGGTTGATTTGGAATACCCAGAGCACTTGCACGAAGCGCACGATGAGTTCCCATTAGCACCAGAAGCAATAGAAATACCATTTAAGCAGCTGAGTCCGCTGCAGAGGGAAATGTGCCCTGGCTACAAACCCTACAGGAAGCTAACGATGAACCTGATGGACAAGAAGAAGTACGTGGTGCATTACCGCAACCTGCAGTTCTATGTGCGCCACGGCTTACGCGTGAAGAAGATCCATCGCGTTTTGAAGTTCACGCAGGAACCATGGATGCGCACCTACATTGACTTTAACACACAAAAGCGTACGCAGGCAAAGAATGACTTCGAAAAGAACCTGTTTAAACTAATGAACAATAGCGTATTTGGTAAGACAATGAAGAACATCCGCAAGCGCGTAAGCATAAAGATAGCCAGCACCAGAGAGGAAGCAGAAGCATACGTGTCACAGCCTGGATTCGTTAGATACGTAGAAATGTTAAACTTCTACGTGATTCACATGAAGAAAGCGAATCTATTCCTGAATAAACCCGTATACACGGGGTTTACAGTGTTAGACCTATCAAAGCTGCTCATGTATGAGTTTTACTACGACAAGCTAAAACCGAAATACGGTGATAAGTGCCGCCTCTTATACACCGACACCGATTCCTTGATACTAGAGGTGCCGACGGAAGACATTTACGAAGACTGTGTTCCCGACATCGATGAATACGACACCAGCGATTACCCACGCGACCACTTCCTTTACTCCCCTAAAAACAAGAACGTCATCGGGAAGATGAAGGATGAGATGAAAGGAAAACCCATCGTGGAATACGTGGGCCTGAAACCCAAGATGTACAGCGTGCTAAAGCTGGACGGTGTAGAAAAGAAAGCTAAAGGCGTAAAAAAATACGTGGTTAAGAAGGACATTACGCACGAGTCCTACTTAAAGGTCCTGCGTACGCGTAAGGAACAGCGACATAAAATGAACAGCCTGCGCAGCTACGGACATCAAATACACAACGTTACACAGGAGAAGGTGTCACTGTCTGCATTTGACGGTAAGAGGTGGATGTGTGATGATGGTATCCATACGATAGCATTCGGACATCACACGATAAGCAGTTCTTCTTTGACGAACCCACGAGTGGGACCATCATGAAGATAATACAAGATGGGCTGACCCTTCTTAGCTATCGCACTTCGGATCTGGTAAGTTTCCAAAGACCAATTGGGATCCGTAGCTCTTTTGGATCCTCCTTCTAATTCACCCGGCTCATAGAGATATCGAACCGTGACATTACCTAATTTCTTTTCCTGGGGGAAGACCGCCCTCGAACTTCTGACGAAGGACTTGTGTTCCACGTGTTTCTTTTTTATGGCATCCCTGGGTTTTATTCCCGTAGCCCTGGCCGCCTCGTTGTTCAAAGCCGCGATGACCTGGGGGAGCCTCTGGGTCCATTCCCTGTTGCGTTTGGAGGGATCTTCCAGCTCTTTCCAATACTGGTATCCAAAGAGACGCTCGGCCAGGGTCTTATTGAATCTTTCGACAATGCTTTGACCCCTGTGGTACTCTGCCTCGGCTCTCCTAATCTTAGTGTCGTGGTCTTTCAAGGTCTTAGTAACCACGCCCATGAACTCTGTCCCCGCATCCACTTGCAGCAGCGTAGGCCATTTCAAGACGCTCTTATAAATCCTACCTAGGGCTTCTGCGACTTCCCCAGAATCCTTGCTGGTTATGGGTTCGGCGTCTTTGTATCTGCTTGCGATATCGACTACGGTCAAAGCGTACCTATAGGTCTTTTTTCTCACCTTATCGTGCGGTAAGAAAAGCAAATCCGCCTGATGAACTTCATTAGGGGTATTTACGGTGAAGCTGGGCCTGGGAATGTACTTGGGCACGGGAAGATAAACCTGCCAGAGGGTTTGTTTTTTCAACCAGTTCTTAGCCGTTTCTTCTGATACCCTGGCCGCGGTAGCGAGTTTCTTAATAGCTGACGCTCCTTTCCAATAGCCTTCGGGTCCATAGTAAATCCTTTTGAGTTTGTCCTCTACGCGGCCCATTATATGAATAGAATCGCGCTTCGCTTGATTCAAGCGAAGGATAAAACAAGATTGATCTTACGTCCGTTAAAATCCACCGTCTTTCCGTCCACTTTAATGGTGATGTTTATGCTTTCTACCAAATTGGACAAGTCATAGCTCAAAGAAATGGGAGTGTATTCTACTGGGTCAAATGGATTACCTTTGGGTAGAAACTTGGACATAAGAGAAGACTTTTCTCCATTGTTGTAACTATGGACTAAATCGCAATAGACTTCGTAAGAGGATGCGACTTTCCATTTCACAGGTATGGCTGTGTTGGTAATCGTCTTGCCTGAGGCACATAATAAAGATCCCAATGGGTCAGACTTTCCAAAAGTCATTGAATAGTTTGGCATATTGTGTTTGAGGGTCATTTCGTGCGGCAACCCTGTGGTGAGAGTATAACCGTGTTTTGCTAATTCCTTGGCCAGTGTGATTGGTGTGTAATGTCCATCGGGCAGCAATACGGCTTGATAGTTAGATCCTCCTGTATGCTCAGTGACTATGCCTCTAATCAGGTTATGCCAAGAATTGTACAAAGAGCAACTTATGAGCCTAACCTTATGGGCTTTGATGGGAGGATTCAAATAAGTGGTAACGTTATTCTTGTCGCTTTCCAAAAAGACGATCATATATTACAGGGGACAAGCCCCCTTCGTTAGAGCAGATACGCCAAAGCTACGCCTCCTGCCAGCCCTGCGACTCCTACAAAGACCAATTCATTGTCTTTTTGTTTCTTAGAAGGCTGGTAGTAATTCTTAAACTGAGGCCTTTTTAACCCCGTCGATGCCGCGGGGTGTGCTTGCGCATAAAGTTTAAAGGCGTAGTCCGTATTTTCAAAGTTCTTGTCTGCCTGCATTTTGTCTTGGTAGTTCTTGTCCAACCAATCCCTGTAAGCTTGTCTTTTTTCATTCCAAGCCGCCACGTCCCGCTGATATTTCTCCAGCGCTAAGTCGTGCCTCTTCCTTTCGGCGGCTAAATCTCCGCTTTTGTCGCCTCTGACTAATCTATCCAAATACTGACCACCATAATTAGCTCCAGTGAATGCTAAAGCTGCAATAACTCCACCTGCGACCACGCTAGCCATTTATATTACAGGGGACAAGTCCCCTTCTAGAAGTAAGCGTAGCTTACTGAGGAATGTACTTTTCCTTCCGTAGGTAATCCTTTACCATGATAGCACCGCCAACGGCAGCGGTCATCTTAGCAAAATTAGCGAAGCTCTTGCTTGGGTCTTCAGTAAAGTCTTCTTTGAGCACTTTCTTACCTACCCAACCAATACCCGCAACAATGGAAGTAATAATAGCTGCTTCTTCAACAGTTTTCAACAACGCGGTCGACATTATATTACAGAGCGAGAAGGTTATTACTCCATTTCAGGGATCTTACTTTTTCTAACAGCGGGTTCCACAGGTGCGTGCACGGGCGCGTGATATGTTGGCTTCGTTGCGCGCCATTGTAAGTAAAGGCTGCCTGCTGCTATAGCAACTCCTAACGCGCCAATGACGTACCCAGGATTAATAAAGGATTCCTCTTCCTCCACCTTTTCTTCTTTCTTTGCTTTGTTTTTCCTGTTCATCTCTGCGAGCTTCTTACCGGCAGCAACTCTGCCTGGAGATTTAGCCTTGGTGATTCGTTGCTCCTCTACTTGAGGGGTTTCCTCCGCCTTCGATTCAGCTTCACTCATTTATATCTAAGGACTTGAAGGACTTGATAAGTAACTTAAGACGACTTAACTAAGTACTTAACTAAGTACTTAGGGATGACTTAACTAGGTACTTGAGGCGACCTGGGTAATTCCCGCGAATGACTTGACTAAGTACTTGATAAGTCACTTGCAGGTACTTGACTAGGTACCTCAGCAAGTGCCGCCTGGAAGACTTTTTCAATGTCCCTGTCCTTCTTGAAGTCCTTCCAAGACACCAGTACCTCCTTCAAGTCGACGTGCTGAGCTACGTGCAAAGCCGCAGAGGCGACTGCCATTAACTTACCGCACTTCAAAGACAACCACCCGCAGGTTATCTTAAGTTCTTGGGCGATGACATAGTCCTCGCTTATGTCCTTCTGTAGTTGCTCCACGTCGTCTATGGGCAGCGCAAGTCCAAGGAGTTTGGTGGCAAGTCGGATGGCGGAGTCTGCGACGGCGTCGGTGGTCTTACTTGCAAGGGCGGCCTCGTACCTCTTATGGAACTTCTTAACCTCCTCTTCCGACAACTTGTTAACTTGCTCATGGGTAAGTTCCTTGCCTATCATTTCTTTGCACTTCCCCGAAGACACAAGGATGTTAAGTTGTTCCTTAAGGTTACTTTCGTTTAACTGTGTGGGGACTTCATCTAAGAGCTGCTCAATCTCCATATATATTAAAGATCGCAGATCTTTACCTCATACGGAAACCTCAAGGAAAAGATCATTTTGGAATGTTGATGCGTCTTTAAATACCGCATGTATTCGTGTAACTGTTCCTTGGATATCTCACCGCCGTAGTCGCTTAAGATGGTTTCCAGGTCTGACTTGCTCGGAGTATAAAATACTACGAGAGAGCCTATGTTTTCCCTGAAGGGCTTAGAGACGCTGGTAAGCTGCTGTGAGAGCAACCAAACGCTGATATTGTCATGCCTACCGCTAAAGGCAAGTTTCACCAATTCGGAAGTGCGCTTTTTTACGTCGTCCCCGCAGGCAATGTCATCCAAAATGAGGAGGGTTTGCGTACCCTTACAGGAGGAGAATTGTTTATGCCAAACCTTAAGATGCTCAGATAACTCGTTAGGGTCTAAGATATCTACGAAGAAGAAGTCATCATTCCTGCCTATGCCTTCCCAGGTAACATTATTCCTGTAGGTGGGGCATAATAGCACGATATAGTCAAAGCGGTATCTAAAGGATCCTAATAGCTGCTCCACGACAAATTGTGTCTTTCCACAGCCGGTGGGCCCTACTATCAGAGCATTGCAAGGTATGTGATCTGGGTTCATATATAGATGGAACCAGTGGAAGCAGTGCAAAGAATTGTCGCCGACGCAAAGGATAAAAAAGACACCATAGAAATGCAAAGGGAGGAGATAGACCGGTTAAAAGAGCGCGTGCAGGAATTGTACGATGAAATGTGCGGCCTGAAGCGTGCAGAACGGTTTGGCGCCTTGTTGACGATGGCGACGTGGGCTAAGGAGTCCATTAAGGACTTCATGCGATATCCCCTGTAGGATGTTAAGATATATGCTAGCCTACGCAGCTGCCTTTCTGGGAGGATTTCTAATTACCCTTTCAATATATGGACTGTATTACATGCGAACCACCTGCCGACTGCATTACCCCTTGTAAGCCGCGTAAAAAATACACCTGCCTTCATTGTAATAAGGTATTCCCCGAAGGATCCTTTGTCGGGCATTGGTGTCCCGCAGATCCTAAAGCACAGCGAACTTTAGCTGACACCTACAAAGAGGAGTAGCTCTGCAAGTTGGTTTTAAAGATGGTCTTAATAATTATTGTCATTTTGTTAGGATGCCTGCAAGTTGGTTTTAAGGACGCCCTTAATGTTTCTTGTTAAATGGTTAAGATGCCTCTAGGTAATACCAATGAAGGGGTTTAACAAAATAACAATAATTATTAAGACTCTTTGGGAGACTCCTATCCTACTTTAACAATTTAACAAGAAAAAATAAGGTATATATAATGAACTGTGTGCAATGTGAGAAGACGTTTAGCAGCAAGCAAAGGCTCCAATACCATGTTTCGAGGAAGGTGTGTAGCAAGACACCCATTACTCTTTGCAGCCGCTGTGATAAGGACCTAAGCAGCCCTCAGGCGCTGAATTACCACCTCAAACATCGCGTTTGCCTCCGCAACATATGCGTACGCTGTAATGAGGACTTAAAGAGCGACTGGCATGTACATCGTTGCCGGCCTTACCACCTCAAGGGAATTGCCTGTATGGAACATGGCGACGTAGCCGCACGGTGTTGCCCCGCCGAAACTGCCAGGCGTTTGACGGAGCGTAAGAAGGAAATCGACGTCGGATTCGTAAAATTCGACCATTACGAGGGTACTCTTTGGGAGAACCAGGAATACTGGGAGGCTGTCTGCGACCGCTGCGGCTGTCAACGAAGCGGCCGACATATCTGGGAATGCCTTTACGACCCCAACGAGCACCGCGGCTTTGGGCAATACATGCAGGTAGTTCATGAGGCTAAGAAAGAAACCATGCAACATCGCATTAATATATGTTTGCAGCAGCAGCAGCTTTCGTAGGTGGCGCCTTAATCGCCGTGTCCGTCTTTGAAATTACCGAAAAAATGAGGTCCACCGAAGCAGACCAATACTTATCTAATCACACAGAGGATTAGCATCCGTCCTTCTTTCAACGTCGAACTTCCATCGACCGTTGACCTTACCATAGCTGCGTATGTGTGTGTACTCTTCACCTTGAATTACGTACCGCACGCCGTCAGGTGCCCATAAGGAGCACTCCTTACCTTCGTATTCGAGGACCAACCTTAAAAGGCTGATGTCTTCGAAGACGACGTAATTTTTTATTTTATACGTGATGCCTTGGACTAATTCACGCCAGTGCGTCTGTTCAACGATCATTATATCTATGAAATATTCTTTGGTGAGTCCTTAACGTCTCCTGCGTCTTAAAAGCCTTAACACACCAAGGACAAGGCACACGAATGCCTTCCGCGTAATAGTCAATCTCCCTGCATATAAGGTCGTAATCGTTGCACACCATGGTTAGGTAACCATTTGCCTCGTATTGTGTAATTAAAGCCTATTGTT
>NW_028292575.1:3362060-3374388 GCF_029948245.1 Actinia tenebrosa | reverse complement strand
CCGAAGCTCAGCCAAAACTACTTAATTGATAATTATATATAAACCGAAATATTAAATTGCCCGATTGGAGATACGAAAATTTATCTTAGTGTTGAAAATCTCTCACTCATTCAAATGCCTCACTGTGAGAGGATTCTTTTCAACTTGAAGATATAATTTCGTTCTCCGCGCGCCCATTGAATACATCTTTATCGTAAAGAATTACGACATAGACCCCTCGATGTGTCGTTACGATCTTGGGGTAATGTAACGGCACCAAATAGTTTAAAATAAATAAATAAATAATAACATTAAATAAACTAAAATGGAATAAATGAATAAATGAATAAATGATAAATGAATAAATCGACTAAATGAATAAATAATAAATGAAATAAAGAATAAAGGATAAATGACATAAATGAATAAATGAATAAATGAATAAATGACTAACATGAAAAATGAATAAATGAATAAATGAAAATGAATAAATTGAATAAATGAAAAATGAAAAATGAATAAATGAATAAATGAATAAATGAATAAATGAATAAATGGGGGGAATAAATGACTAAAAGGAATAACTGAATAAATGAATAAATGGCATAAATGAATAAATGAATAAATGAATAAAGGGAAATAAATGAATAATGAAAAAAGAATAAAGGGAAAATAAATGAAATAAAGCATAAGGAATAAATGAATAACGGAATAAATGAATAAATGCATAAATGAATAAGGAAATTAAATGAATATAAATGAATAAATATGCATAAAGAAAAACAAAAAAGTAAATGAATAATAAATGAATAGAATAAATTAAATAATAAATAAATAAATAAATATAAATTGAACTGAATGAATAAATAAATAAAATAAATGGTGGAATGAATGAAGGAATAATAAAAAAGAATGAATGAATATGAAGAATGAATAAAATAAATAAATGAATAATGAAATAAATAAATAAAAAAAAATAGATAAGGATAAATGAAGGAATGACCTGCCCAAATAAATAAACAAATAAATAAATAAATAAATGAAATAAATGAATAACTGAATCACCCAACCCCTAACCACAAGCACATAAATAAATAGACATGAATGAAATGAATAAATAAATAAAAAATAATAAATGAATGAACTGAATGAATAACGGAAATAAATAAATTGATAAATAAATAAATATATGAAGAATTGAATAAATAAATAAATGAATGAATGAATAAATAAATAAATAAATGAATGAATGAATGAATGAATAAATAAATAAATAAATGAATGAATGAATGAATAAATAAATAAATAAATAAATAAATGAATAAATAAATAAATGAATGAATAAATAAATGAATAAATAAATAAATAAATAAATAAATAAATAAATAAAAGGTTAGACTGCACGCACTAAGTCCGTGAACATTAATTAGTACTAATTAGTACTATTTCATACAGAATCCTTTGTTTTCTATTGTTTATTTATCACCATTTAGTACTAAAAGTTAGTATTTGCTTCACGGGTTTAGTGCGTGCACTCTAACATCATACTTACTGGATATTCTTTAGCCAACTTCATTTCAAATCCTTCATCTTCCTCAAATCTCCGGATTCCTTCTATATCCATAGTTTGTATGGTTTCAAAGAATTCTCTAGATCTCTGCTTTGTAATAATTTCATAATCATTTTGTGCCTGTGGATTATCAAATAACTATTAAATATTAGTTTAGTTTAGTTTAGTTTAGTTGTCACAATATAAACAAAGACATTTTATAAAACTTGAGACATACAAATTTTGTCCATTTTGTACAAATTTTGAACATTTGAAACTTTCGTCCCAATTGATATTCCCCCTCCATACAATTTACATACAGTACAAACATATGATTAACATTAAAATTGACGAGGAAAAAACAATAAGTATATGTAATAGGACTCCATGCTGTCCAATTAAGAAATAATTGGACGAGGAAAATTCCGAGGACTGACAAAATTGGATGAGGCCGTCTAGGCCGAGTCCAATTTGGCAGTCAGAGGAATTTTTCGAGTCTAATTCTTTCTTGACTGGGGAGCATAAAATCCCATTACCTATTAATTATATAGCTGCCTAATTAATCCAATATCAACAAGACCTGTCCAATTAAGAAAATAATTGGACAGTTACCTATATGGGATTAATGAGAAGCTGTATAATTATAATAATAACATATAATAATAATAATAATATATAATAATAATAATAATATATATGGCTTATATAGCGCTTATATTATGTACTTATTAATTGAGTGGGGGGAAACGCCAATGGTTAGTTTCGACTCATAGTTGTCAAACCCAGAGGTGTGCATGCATGTAGTATCAAAAGAAATAATCCCCTTTTATCTAATTTATAAACTCTGCTTATGACGACCTGAAACTTTTGGTTTCTAACAAGGACTCTAGATTTCCCCCTTTTTATTTACGTGGTAACTAATAAAGAAAGACGCTTAAAATCATTAGTGAACTTCAAAACAGTGTTTTCACTATGAAAGAAATATATATTTAATTTTATACGACACAAATGCTTTAGCGCCGGGTGACTAATTACAATTGATTAAAAAATTTTCGCAAATATTCTTTATATACATACGCCATAAACCGGCTAATAACTAATTAATTGCAATCTTTTGACTCTCAAACATAGTGAGTATCGGATTTATTGTTATTAAAACGAGTATACCTACCTGATCAAGATGAATCTCCAATGGCCGTTCGCTGATTCTTTCTTCCATATGGTTTCTTCGACGACAGATCAAAATGTCCATTAGATCGAACTTACTTAGGAAATAAGTATATTAATAGTAAACTTTACCTCGTGCTGTGATGTAGGCTTCTCTACTAGCTGTGTGGCGCCCACTCTCTCGAAATTCAGAAGCGAAAGTACTACACGTGGTATAAGTTTGCAGTTTCGTTACAAACGTTACGGTACCTTTTACACTTACGACTGGTTGCAGGTAGAAAAAACAATTCAGTTTACAACAAGCATTTAAAATGTCGGAGTTCGCAGAAAGTCGAAAACCGCAATACGAGCGTCAGGGTCTAGCACTGTTTAGGGAAGGGTGCACTTTCCATGATTTTTGTTACAGGAGCAGTGGCGTATCATCAGGATGTTTTAAAAACTCAAGTAACGAATAGGCAGTAGTTGATAAATAAACTCAACTAGGGGTTAGGGAGGGGGGGGGGCGTTGCACACCCTCTGCATCCCTCCCCTAGATCCACCCGTGGCCTAGCTTTATAAGGAAGGCTGTCATTTGTCTAACGAATCCTAATAATGAATAAAATGAGTATTCCGTACCAAATGGATCTACTCACAACTCAACACATTCAGGGCAGAACGTTAAGACCCGCTTCTCGAACGATCGTTAGCTAAAAATATTCTTAAGTGAAAACCATTTATTAATTAAATATTTTCTCATGAAAAAAGACATGCATAGCTTTCTTAAAATAATTTGAAATTATAATGAAAAGTGAATAAAAGACATAGCTTTAAGCATGTTTGGTTAATATAACCTAAATGACATTTAAAAATTGAAAATATTTTTCTATTTTACTGTACTGAAGGTAAATTTGATTAACTTATTAAAGGAGAGTAATCGCTAACGAAGCGACGCCGGCGCTGCTTGGCACGGATAGTGCAGCGGTAAATACTCAGAGCGTACTTACAGCTGATTCAAACCAGAAAGACCGTTGGTGGACGTGGTAAATATATTCATATCGTACGGCTGATTCGAACCAGAAAGACCGTTGGATGGAAAGATAAGTGAACACTATTTAGTATCCATTTAGAAACAAACATATATCAATTCAATTAGAAATCTACGAATAACTGAAACAATCACACATATTAAAAACCCAATCCGTCTGTCCTGGCGCCCTTGTCTGATTGATGCAAAATATCACGCCACCAGCGTTTTTCACGTTCTGATCACGTGCACTTGTTTATTTTCACGATTATTGTCACGTGCAACTTTTTCCCGACCGGAAAATAAGTTATTTATTTCCCGGTCGGGATACATTTAGATTTAGCTAGTGTCACGTGGTCATCTTTCAACCAATGACAGTGTTCGTTATATCGGAAAATTTCGTAGATATATAACAACAAAACTTGTTTACGTTCAGGTGATATCCTTTCGCCCAATCAGAGTACGAAAAAAGATGGACTTTTGTATAGGAAATCGCACGATCTCGAGTACAATTGGGAAACTAATAGACACGAGTAATGTTTTGAAAGTTCTTGTAATTGCACGAGCCTTTAGGCGAGTGCAATTAAAGAACTTTCAAAACATTACGAGTGTCTATTAATTCCAAATTGTACGAGAAGATCGTGCGATTTTTTGTTTATAGTTCACTCAACAAAATTTCAGTAAAAAATGCGAAGCGACGCCGTTCATCTTTGTCTATTTGGCGTCCGATTTTCAGTCCATCGCGCAACTGAAATGCATAAAAAACATTAGTTCTTATTAGTTTTTATGGCTTTTTTTTTTTTTTTTTTTTTTGCCGCGGTTGACATTGTTTTGGCCGCGTTCCATAGCGACTTAATTCGGTACTCCTCTCGACCAATCAGAGTCGAGTAATTTTGTTGAGTGTACTATAAGGTATATAACAAGCTGTAGCCCAGTTAGAGCTCGATTGTGTAGTAGCAGGGCTAAAGATATTCATCCGCCAATGCGGCGGCTTCGCACTTGACTAGAACATCATATAATTGTCCGAAGGTTAGAGTTTGTTTCTTACGCTCTTCTTCTAATAAGACCTCGACTGGGTTCATCTGTCCTTCATAGTACTCCGAAGTGTTTGATTTTCCGAACTCCCATAGCAATTTTTTTAGTATGGCTCGGCCTAAAGGGGGGAAAAGTGAACGAAAGATGTAATTAGAGTGCATACCATATATCCGTGAAAAACTAACAAAATTGTACAAAATTGAATAGTGCAAAGTTCTGTGGGGCTGTTGAGCTAGTTTACTAATTTGTGCAAATTTGTGCAAGTTTCTTACAACACGGTTTTCGCGTATATATGGTGTGCACTTTACCTAGCAAACATACAAAAATCAAGAATCTCTATTTCCCCTCCAGAACCAATTTCTCCACAGGTAGCCCAAGCTTGGTTTCTGTGGTGTAATGTTATAAGGAAATGTATGGGGATTCATCAAAAATTTCAATAAAATCATTAAAACGTTAAATAAAGCCTCGAAAGTTTGCCCGATCATTGAGAAATAACACTTCTTTCGCTCTGTGTGGTTATTTTTTGAATTTAGCCCGTTTTAAGATTTTTTCCCCAACCAGTTACTGGTAGAGGTTTTTTCAGAAGACTCATAGGTAGAGCCGGTTACATCGAAAAAAAGAACTTTTCATTAGATTTCAAAACGAGTCATGGAGTTTTTAAGAAAGTTCGGCTAGTTTTGTCATCCAAATAAGCCGTTCTGAATAAAAAGTAAATTGATCGTCGGACATCAAAAACAGCCGAAGCAATGTTCTCGTATGTTAACTGCAAAGGTACTAATCTACTCAATATATAGATGTCGCTCGAGACTACTAATAAAAGATAATAAAATAATCAGTAATTTACAGACTTGAATGAAGTCCAATGAAATAGTATTTCTAAACGAATTTCTATAAAATATTCGCTGAGTTCACAGTGTAAAAAAGTGTTTCATGTGAAAACTTCGGGCAACGAGTCGATTGTAAGCGACGTGACCAATGAACAAGATAAAGAGTAACGCATAACGCAACGTTTTTTGTTACCCAAAAAGGGTCATACGAATGATTCCTGAAATGTACTCGGCCCGACTTTAACAAAATTCAGAATTTGTTTTTGAAGACTTAACAAATAGATGTCAGTCGAAGTCGAGGTCGTCTTTCGTAATTGAAGTAACTGCAGACAATCAATTCATCACATAATTCGCTTCCAAACTCAACAAAATAACAAAGAACTAAACAAAGGTGTTAAAAGGAAGATAAAAGGACGACTAATCATCTTATCAGCTCAATTGAGCATTTAAAATATGAAATCGAGCGAAATACTTTGAAACCTTCGAATGTCAACAAGCATCAGGACACAGGGAGAATAATCTTTGGAAAGTGCAACTAGTATCCACGAGTTCGCCAAAGGGCGGTTTGACCTTTTAACTCAGGGCCGTAACCAGAACTTTTACAGGGAGGGTGCACATCGAATAAAATTGGACCATTGATCGTTTTTTTAAGAAAGCAGAACCCCCCCCAAAAAAGGTAACCAAAGGAAAGCAGAACCAAAAAAAAACAAATAAAAATAAATAAAAAAGGTAACCAAAAGAAAGCAGAAATAATAAAAGATTTTAAAAAATTAAAAATAATAAAAAAAGGTAACCAAAAGAAAGCAGAACCAAAAAAAAAAAAAAAAAAAAAAACGGAGATGGATGAGCGGACCTTAAACGTTTATGGGGGGGTGCACGTGCACCCTGTGCTCCCCTCCTAGTTACGGCCCTGTAACTAGTGAATTCTGATTCTCTTTTTCGTCGTGGGTGAATTCAAACGACTGTAAGAATATCGCTCTTCTTACCGCATGCTCGAGTTAGATTCTGCTTCTTCTCGGCATCCAACTGCTCATAAGATTTATTCTCCTCCTCTAATGGTCCTATTGCATTATAGGCAATTTTATTTCAGAAACATATAAAAATGAAAGATATGAAGAAGAAAAAAGGACAGAATAGGATTGAAATTAAATGAAATGAGACGAGACGAGAAGAGAAGGGAAGGGAAGGGAAGGGAAGGGAAGAGAAGCCCCTGCCCGAAACGAAAAAAGAGGGGAAGGAAGGAACACAGAAAAACATCATATAACAAAATTATACCTTAACATACACACTTAACATATAAACATTATACCTGTTGTTCCACTTGGTACATGTTTTCTCAGCTCCTCGATAGAGCTCTTTCGATGCACCCCTTTCAATTTCTGGCATATGTCTCTACAGCTCTTTACCATCTCAGGTGGGGCGTTTTTCATCGATGTTTTATATGGCTTTAGGTCTTCAAGTAATTTCTTGAATTGAGCAATTGTTAGAGGAGTGCTTTCCGGCAATGAAACCTCATGACTTTGGACAGGATAGGGGACGATCTCGGAACCTAATTCGATGAAATTGGAATGTTCGATGAGGAATTAGCTAGCAGATAACCCTATCTCTACTCTATCCTTCTGTGTGTATCCTTGATTTTACCAACCTTTAGATGTGGACGGCAGGCCATCTAGAGCCAAAAGCTGGATTGTTTCTGTTACAACGTTTGCTGTATTCGAATTCTACGAGGGAAAAAATCATTTTTTTTTTCTTTTCAGGTTTTCAATGTGATTTGAGAATGACTGTTTTCTTTGTTTGAGTTGTATCCATACAGTATCCATATCTCTTCTCAAACAAAACCGATAAACAAATAAATGATACTCTAGGGAGTGATACGTACAGTCTTAAACGGGAATTAAAACTTTACACCAAAGCTAAATAGGTCTACTATCAGGGGCGGATCCAGGGATGGCAAAACGGGTGACTAGTCACCCGCCTTTTGCTCAAATTTCTCAGTATTTCGTTACTTACGTCACCCCCCTTTTTCTCGAGTTCCTGGTAAAACCTTTGTAATAGGCACTCCCCCCCCCCCTTCTAAAATTCCTGGATATCCCCCCTGACTATTTATTTTAAAGAGCTAAGTACACCAGTTACCGTAACATTTTCCCGATCGTCCTGCCTAGAAATATCAAACCAATCGCAGTAGATCTCCTCCTTGAAGAAAGTGCTCTTACTAGTCGCGTTTCTATAGCATCGAGGTTGTTTCTTGCGTAACTCATCTTCGGTGATAAAATGGAGGCATGCGTCACGAGTACATCCGCTGACATTATGACATTTGCACGTTTCTGTTGATGGATAACACTTTGGGCAGCGGATACAAAATTCGTGTTCGGCATTTTTCATCCAGGGAAAGTTTAAACGCATGGTCGCCAGTGCTTTGCTGAGGAATTCAACAATGAAGCGACATAACTGTTTTAGAGGGAGCCCCACAATTCCTTGCTCGTTAATGACGCTGAAGCTGATCGTTTTTATGTCTGAGGTGACCACCAAGTCGAAACTCTTCCCAGTGTCTCCAACATCGCCAACATCATAAAACCTGTAAAAATAATTTCGGTAAAATATGTTCGATAAAATCTGTTTCGTTGTCAACATCGCCAACATCATAAAACCTGTAAAAATAATTTCGTTAAAATATGTTTGATAAAATCCGTTTCGATGTCAAAATTTTAGATCGCCAGAGGGCTAAATTACACAGGGTCAATTCATAATTCCGTCTCAGCGATTTTGTTTAGGAGTTCGGAGACAGCAAGGGTGCATGACTAAGGAGAATCGGTAACATAAAATTACAATTTCTCTAGTGCTTCGAGGGATAATCCCTAACTGTTTACCGATCTTTTTTTTTTTTTTTACCCAGAGATATATGCAGAGTTATTTTCTTTGCGAACTACCAATTTCCGCAGTTAACTTTCTTTTTAATATTCACATGATAACGAACCTGCAGAAGTTGTGGAAGAACTTCGGTCGAGGCGAATGGGGCCATTTCTCATTGCAAGTCTTGGCGATGACCACAAGCAGTCTTGGAAAGATTCCCAGAGGAAGGTGCGCACTTTTGAAGCGTACAACTAAAGTCCTTGACGTCTTCTGGTCGCTTAGCAGCTCATTAGCTGATTTTGCATCACTGTTCATCAGCATGGAGGGAACGAGGAAAATGTCTGCATCATTGGACCTTTTCCAGCGGCAAAGAAGTGAAAATTTCTCCATTATCATGAGCAAAGAGCTGGCTGTGGTCTCATTCTCCCAAACGTGGTTGATCAGAGCTTGTTCCAATATCCCATCGTTCTCAAGTCGTCTCCATTGTTCTTCGTATTCGTCTTCCCAGTCTTCGGCAGGCAGAACTGTGATGATCTTAACTATCATGTCCATAAGCCACTGCACGTCAATGATAACTATGTTTGTATCTTCAAAGTGAATAATGACTTTCAGGTCATGCAAGTAGTTCAAAACTGTATTGAACTGATCTTCAGTATTAATGGCGATCTGGCACTGTACCGCAACTGCCTTTGCCTCATCCAGTGATATGTATTTCTTGTTTTCATTGGTTGCAAGATCTAACAACTGTTTCTCGAACTGCAGCCAACTAATAGGAACAACTTCATTTACGTATGGAAGGCTTCTTGCAACTTCATAGATGGCTGCCCTTAAGTCATCGATGGATTTTTCCTCGCTTTTTCCTGAAACTGTGTTGTTTATGGCGTAAATTCCACGAACAATGTGGTTTCCTCCAGGAGTGTCGTTGTCTTGCTTTAAATAAGAAAATATCTCTCGAGTCATTTCTACGGCGTCGTTACCTTTACATGGAATGTCTGCATGAGTACAGACGAGAAACACTGGTGGCAACCTTCTTGGGAGCTTTGGCTTTTTGGTTGTGGACTTTTGTTCTGTCATATTAGAGGCTTTTTTTCCTTTTTGTAAGAGTTCTAGGACGTTATCGTCAGTGACTTCTCGATCCGTAGTCCAAAGAGACGCCACAAAGGACAACCAAAACTCCAGATAGTCCATATTTGTCATTGGGCAATGATCATCGACCTTGCGATTTGAGGATCCGTGCTTTACCATTGGTGTTGCTTTAGCATGCATTTCGTTCTTTAGACTGTTTACTAAAACATATATTGCCTTTTTGGGAAGAAAAACTGGATGCGTTGCGTTATATACTGGCTGTCCAGCAAAGTCTAGCGTAACTAAATGAACCCAATCCTGAATTTCCAACTTTTCTGGGTGTTGGAGAATGTTGGTTGCTCTCTCAGAGACTTCTTCAGGAATCGGATTGTCTTTTCTACTTTCTTGGAAAAGTACTGGATCGCTTGATGTGCTTGTCTTTTTATCTACTGATTCGTCTCCAACAGCAATTTCACTGTCATTCTCTATCGTTTTTTCCTCGACACCCAAACTTTTGTTATTTTCTTCGACAAGGCTTCCTACTGTTTCATCTTCTTCTTCGAATGCCGCTTGTCTAAGAGGCTCTTCTTCGACGTCTTCCTCAGTTGATCTCAGTTCAAGTTTAGGGTTATCATCAAAGGATGCTGAAAGGTTTTCAGCAACCGCTCTTGCTGTATAATCAACGAGAGAGCTCTCGAACGTATCGTCCTCATGCCAAACATCTGCTTCTGCTTTAGAGAGGGAGCGATGTAATCTAACGCCTTCGGTACTGTCTTCCTCAGGATTGAAGTCTTCACCTAAAATTAAAAGGAATGCATTTTATTATCAAATTATTTTGGTTTTTCAATATATCTTGTTTAATGATTTATCAAACAAAAAAAAACTTTAGTGAGCTTGCATTATGTAGGATGCTCGCCATACATTTTGTCAGATGATTTTCCTGTCTACACATACAAACCCTCTACCAAGTGGCAAGAAAATCAGTATTCATGTGTCGTTTTAAAACTGAATATGGTTAGAGTAGATATTATATGAAAAGGTATTTTTCAGAAGAACTGTATAAAGTGCATATTTAAGGGAGGTTTGCAGTCCCTTTTAATTAGCACCCCTGGATCCGGCCATAGATTTAAAAAATACTTTAAATAGTACTATTCCGTATTTAAGTGGATTTTCTTACGTCTTAAAGATCTTAAAAGGCTTGTCTTTCCTGCACCGGACTGACCAACTAGTACCACTGGAATACGACAGTATTTCGCTTCGCCACTTTTAAGTGCTAAGTCGTAAGCTTCTTGTGCCTTTGGGCCACGGGCCAGGATCTCTCCAGGCGCTGCAAAAAAAAAAAATCCTATTTTGACAAATGTATACGTTGGAAATATTTATCACATTTCTTTGCTGGCTGAGTCTACTCTTTTGCTTTTTCTTTTGCTGTAGGAGCATTAAAAGAAAAACAAGGATACTCCTCTGCCATCAGCAAGGAAGGTATTTGATATAGACTTTAGATTTAGAAAAAAAAAAAACAATTGTTCTTTGTCTGACTTACTTGTATCTGGAACTTTAAGGGTCCTAGAAACATTTTATATGAAGATACAAAGGCAAAGCGTTAAAATAAGATTGATTTTATTAATAATTAGAACGAAAAGCTTCTGGGTAAAGAATTAGAGGCCAACCTTGCTAAAATGCTAGCACATCTCATGAATTGAGGAATCTTGTCAACTATCTTTTGTGGAGTCCATGATCCATCTTCAAGCATTCTATCCCATTCATCATGTTGAAGATGAATGTCCACCTGATTTGAAACAGTTTTAAAAAGGTCTCGATCAGTAAATTTCGAGTAACCCCCCATTCTGAAAATCATACTTTAGTGAAGCATGGGCAAATAAAAACGGTTGGCCAATTTTGCGTAGGTCACCGCGGTATCTTGATGCGCCTGAGCCCTGATTCCTTTCCCTAGCTTAGATTTCCCTCAAGGATGCTAAGTAGGAATAATTGTCAGATTTTTAAAAACGAATAACGTCCCAAAAAGTTTAATGCAAAAAAAATTAAAAATCATACCGTAGTTTTAGAGGTGGAGGTGGGTTTATTTTCAATGTGTTCATAAGACAGTTTAACGGTAAATTGCTCGTCATCTTTAGATGTGAATGGATATGTTCGTCTTTCAGAAACACGGATGTAGCAAAGATCAAAATCAGTTGGCGGGTTTTCTTGAAATAATTCAAGACCATGATTTGGTTTAACTTTCATGTTGTCACGGATAAAGTTAAAAAGAGCGTCTACTTCTTTGTCTTCAACCTGTTCTTGAAATTTTGAACCTGTTGACAAAAAAAGTATATATATCTTGTGAGAATTCCACTCCACTTCATTGATTTACGCTCTTTTCTTCTCTTCTCTTTTCCTCTCCTCTCCTCTCCTCTTCTTTTCCAATGTTCACAATACCCTGAATCGTTTACCTGAATCGATGATAAAACGAAAGTCCAGTTCCTCTGCAGGCTGGAATACGTCCACAATAGCTCTTTTCACAGTAGATCCACATAGATAGAAATATGGTTCGGTATCAGAGCTTTTGATCACATTGGCAAGTGGTTCACTTTTTGGGATATTTCTATAGGTCACTGCATTAGTTGTGGCATCAATTGCTAGAAATATCTGAAAGTGTGGAATACAAAAATGAATATATAACTAACTGGCTAACCTCTGGCTTATCAAACATCTATATGTTTTTTGCTTTTTTTTTTCTTCTTGTTTTTTTTTTTTTTTTTTTTTTTGCTTTGTTTTGTTTTGTTTTGTTTTGTTTTGTTTTGTTTTGTTTTTCGTTGTTTTTTTTGTTTTTTTAATTTTTTTATTTGTTTTGTTTAA
>NW_028292575.1:3349560-3357060 GCF_029948245.1 Actinia tenebrosa | reverse complement strand
TTTCAGTGTATTCATTTTTAAGGAAAACTAAATCATGGCTGCATGTACTGAATTAAAACTGTTAATCCCTGCACAGTAAAACAACACTGGGGTGGGGATTTGAAATTGAAAAATTATGTGGCCCCTTCCTGACAAGAAAATTTAAATCAGGTGTTTCTCCATGTTTCTTTATAACTAAAAAAAGTAATTCTTATTCAAGTAAGAATACTAGCTAACTAACCTAAGTTCAGACATTTTCATTGCAATACTATCTAATAGTGAGTCTTTAAAAAATTCACTTTTAGGGGAGCATTTATTTATTTTAGAATGGGCAGCCGGGGAGGAGAAGGGGCAGACAGAATCCACATTAAACTTTTATGATAGAAAAATCATAAACCCTAATCCCAGCTTTAATAAATTGATATGAATAAATATATATATTGTGATCCTAATAGCCCATTAGTAATGTCATTCTTCTTCAGTGAGACATTGCTTTGATTGAATTAATACTTACAGATGGCCCTCTACTTCTTTGCCTGACCCCTTACTCTAATTCCTTTGGTCCTCCCAACTCCTAAGGAATGAATACTGCCTAAAACATCACTGTTTAACCCCCGGATGGTCTAATAGACCTCAAGAACTCAATGGATAATTTTATTAATTAGCCAGACAATCAGAAAACTGACTTTCTGGTCTCCCAAATGGAAGTAAGATAGAAATATCTGCACACACTGGGTAATAATTATAAAGCGAGTAGCATTAATTATAGGATAAGAAAAATTAAGACATATTTCATATGGTGACTGGAGGTTCGCTCCACATGTGCACCAACTACGTAGTTGCATACAAGTTAAGGCTGCCAATCTAGGTGCCGGCGTCATCAGACAAAAGCTAGAACTTCAGTATTAAATGTTGTTAATGATGTTGCTTGCATGCAATGGCTACTTATTTGACTGAGTTGTTGCTTTGTTTGATTAAGCTTTTTTATTATTGAATATCTGGTATTAATTTTTTCTTATTTATTTATTCTTTATTTTTTATTTTTTGTCTGCCGACACTAATACGTTTTGTCTTTTGGCAAGTCGATTGCAAATTATGCATCTCACTTTCTGGTTTGACGTCAAATAACTTGGTGTGTCTAAAAAAAATATTTGCAACCTTTCTATAGCTATACATTAAAAATTAAGTTATAACACACACAACATTCAACTCACATGTTGATTTTTTATTCATTGTCAAAGTGGATGGAAAAACAAATTTTAAATGTCTGACTGAGGTCAACTGATAAACAATCATTGGAGGCAGAGGTATGTTAGAAATGAACGCAATAATGTAAAAAAACCTTAAGGAAAAGGGTGGTGGGGGAGGGGGTTTCATGGCTTACTATCTTCCAGGGGGTGAGAAATTAAGTGGAAGCCAGGAGGGAAGAAGAAAAATCGTGGCATCTTTCATCTTATCTACAGTTATAAATGTGGACAGCTCCTATTTATTAATGTGAGTTCAATAGCTTCCTAATATGATGTTTCTGTGACAGGTGTAAGCCTAGTGCAAATATAACTGAACTCGACTACTAGCAAAATACATTATGGGTGTAATTAAACCAATGCAATAATTCTTAAACAGTAGAAAATTATAACCTCAGGTACTTAAAGCATAAGGGATTAATCCTAATTAAATTGGGTTGGGATGAATGGTGATATGGATTCCAAAGGGAGGGGGCAGCATTTTTTGTTTTTTTGTTTGTTTGTTTGTTTGTTCGTTTGTGTATTTGTTTGTTTGTTTGTTGTTTTTTCAACCAAAGCTAAGGGGGAAACAATCAATTTGACAATAACTATATATTTCAGCAATTCTAGCAAGGGGGCACAAATTTTAGGTTCAAAGGGATTCATGCAATAAAACTAAAGTTGTTTCAACTTGGTGACTATGTAAGGTACATAGGGGCCACATAGTCTCCCAACCAATCAATTATTGGGTGCAAATAATGGTGGTCTTTATTATGGTAGCCCATCTCCTAATAAATGGCGTTCAACATGACTTGTAGATCTTGTATATGGTATCCCAAAAAAAACGCTTAAAAATAATGATTTCCAAATGCAAATCTTTTTTTTTTTTAATTTTTCAATTAAGTTTTCTTTACCATTTAAAAATTTTTGTACAAAACTGGGAAATAATCCATTAAAGAAAGACGCCATTACAGCGAAATTTATCTGTGGAGTCAAGATTGTTTGTTAATTGACTTTTTTCCAAGTTTAGAGACGGATACATTTTTTTCTTGAAATGGGGCTAACTCTATCCCACTTCATAAACTAAATACTTATGCTGATATTAAGATAAAAACGAATTCAAAGTTGAAGACAACTTACTTGATTTGGAGACATTGAAGAGTCAGAAGTGACCGGCACCTAATGCTTCGTCTATTTTCCAAACAGAAACCACATATATTTTAACGATGATCCTCTTTCTTAGGATCTTATATTACCACTCTAATGTTTTAACCATACTTAGACTCTATAAGAGAGCAAATCGCTGTATATATTCTACATACTAAAGGCTTAAAAACCCCCCTCAAAAAAAAAATTTCTTCTCGCTGCAATTTCCAAGAAATCTCTAAAAATGTCAAACTTTTGTACTTGGGGGGCTCTCAAAGTAAGCAATTTTTTTAAATAACGTATTAAATAGATCGTATGGTTTTTTTAATCTTCTTTCTGTTCGTTTTACTCTAGGTTGTCATTAAAAGTGTTACTGGTCTGTATTTTCTGATAAAAGTCAAAAAAGATAAAGATATCGGGGTACAAATCATGATCGTCTTATCCCTTCCCTCATTGCGTTTTTTATGCCCGGTGGCCCTCGTTTTCATGGGTTGTGAGCTAGACAAAACGTATATATCCAAAAATAGAAATCGAAAGCGGAAGAAATATCCTTTCTCTCTCCGTCGAAGCATTTTAATCAAAATTCCCCATGACGTCACATCTGTTTATGAGGAGGGCAGAATGGTAAATAACAATAAGAATTTGGACTAATTGAGCTGAATTGATATCTCTGATACAGTCAACTACGGGCATTAACGTTGTCCACCAAAAAAGACTTAAAAATTTACACATTTACACTTTACACATTCAGACTAAAAGAAATATCACGTGTTTCCTCGAAGGGTCTGGCATAAAACAAACGCTGAAATACCATTCTCCATCTTAAATCCTCACTAAATGGTCGGGGCATTCTGGATTTTCGATTCACGAGTTGAATTTTACATTTAAAGTTCAGGCTGACGCACACGAGGCAAAGAATACATAATGAAACACGTGATATGTCTTTTAGTCTAAATGTGTAAATGTGTAAATGTAACATTTTATATACCGATGTCTACCCAACAAGTAGAAATGTACAGTGCCATTTTTCCCGCTGGCAAATATTATCAATTAAGACTTTGCGATTTTACTAATATCAGGTCACATGCAATTTGCCTGATTCAGCTGATTCAAAATTCAATCGGCATAATGTTCACACACTTATTTTCCCCTCTGGATGTTTTTTTTTTTTTTTCTTTTCTTTCATATTTACTAACTGCTTCAGGGACTTTTGCAAAATGTCACATAATTGTAAGCCAACATTTTACAGCTTAGTCAGCAAATCACTGAGCTTTTTGATTTTTGTACTCATTTTCGTAATTATTAACCGCTGGCAGAAGTAAATGTGGACTTAATATATAGTTCAAGTTCAAGTTCAAGTCCAAGTTTATTCAATAAATGAATGAATGAATGACTTTATTTATACACACACATCACAAGAGAAATAGCATATTAGTGACATAACTAGAATCATAAATAGAAACAAACATTTTACAGTAAGTATTTACAAATATAGTGTAGATAAAGTAAAATGAACATTGAAAATATACACCACTGACCTGCAAATAGTAAGGCATATAGGATTTTCACTACAGCGCTGTTTCACTCTCTCCTCAGGTGAAGTGGTCTTTTATACAAACTTGTCGATCTTATGGACGAATACATATATATACACTTATATACACTATTTCAATAAAGTTAGTCACCTGTAAAGCTACAGAGTTGAGACCGACAAGGATTATGGATAGATACATTTTACATGTTTCAACCGCTTGATAACTGTGGATGGACTTGAGATCTTCTACCAGTTAAAAGTTAACCTCCTCTGAGCATCCTCACTGAACTGCTGCAGTTTGTGTCAAAAGCATTACTTGTTGGATATATAACATTTCCCCATGATTCTCAGAGATCTCAGCTTTCTAGGTTTTTGGTGACTAACTTTATTGAAATAAGTATATATACCCAAGTGCATTGTTCACGTTTATAACCAATACGAATTTGCTATACATACATACAGTGCTTTCCATAATAAATTTTCATCTGTGAACGATTTTCGCTCAAAGTCACATAATTTCAGTAATGTTTAAGAAGTAGTCAACACTCTCAGTGTGCGTCCATTGACTTAAATATGGATGCATGCAGGAGGCTATTGAGCATTGGAGAAGGATATAAAGATTGCCATGAGGCTATTAGTTCAGTGTGACTATAGTTTCTTAAGTGTTTAATAGCCAACAATAATACATCTATAATTCTATAACATTTATAATTGATGCGACTTTAAGTGGTTTATCACAGTTCAGTTGAGTGCCCGTGCTAAAAAGAAAAAATAATCGAGGGCCACAAGTTAATCAGTTAACAAAATTACTCTCACGTGTCATCCTCATGAAATAAAGTCTTCAATCAGTCAATTAAAAAAAACATATCCTGAGGTATGGAGAAATGCTATTAGCTATAGCAGAATCTTTGATAGGATCGACATATGATATCCATTCCTTCTCAAAAGGATCTAATCAACCCTATCTATTTTGGTCGACCATTCAATAAGTATTGGATGTATTCATCCCCCGGGGGGAGGGAGGGGGGGACTCCTTTATATCACGAGAAGGCGGGGGTGCTCGTCGTACCTTTTAAGGGTCAACATCAGCGATCTGGTACCTTTTAATGATAATAATAATAATAATAAATAACTTTATTGACAATAATAATTAACTAATAATTCATTATAATATGAGACGTGATAAGAATATTGCTATAATTATAAAACAAAAAAGGAGAGATTATGAATATAAAATAACAAATCTATATAATATTTACTTATTTATCTATGAAAACATATTTGTAAAATAAATTAATAGCTCAAAACAGGAGTCCAGCTCTTCACACTGATATAATACTATATTAAAACTATACATTTATTATTAAAATCTAAATATTTCTAAATTTCCGCTACATTGGCGTTAAGATTAAAGTCATTCAAGAATTCATTGTCCTTAAAAAAAGTACTGACTTAATTATTTCAAAAGATAATCGAGTTCTAATCCATGTTATAGTACTTGCATATGTGTCCCCTGTCTTCTTGGTTAATTTCTCAGTAAGGTGCCCCCCATTCCTCCATTTGTACCAAAACTAAGGGCGTAAAAGTTCCCATATCGACATCGATTACTCTTTGCTGGTACTTTCTCTTTTTTTCGCTTTCTTGATCCTTGAAGATTGTAGAAGTGGATTTGTTTTGGTTGCTCTTGGAATTAACATGCGATACTCTTACATCAAAAAATGCAGTTACTCCCTGTGCCCAAAACGATCCAGCTTTGATGTCGAGCCTTGCATCCTGACTTGTGCTAGTAGATTTTAGATTAAATTGTTCGCCATCCAATGGGATAAGCTGTGGCTCCTTTTGAACGTTGTTGCAAACCTTGTTTAAAAGTATGGCAAGTAGATCACGGACATTGTCATGTCTTTGTGCAACAAATCCTCCCTTTTTACAAGATAGTGCATGGCTTACCGAAAAGGTTGTCCCACAAGCGCAGGTACTTGGTATAATAATAATAATGATAATAATAATAATAATGATAATAAATCTATTATAAAAAATAGAATCAAGAGTTAAGCAAATGCTTCTCCAAAGAGAAAAGTCTTTATATTTGATTTAAAATTTTCGATTGAGTTTTCAAGTCTTAACGCCACTCTTGTGGAAGTTGATTCCATAACTTTGGAGCAGCGATTTGGAAAATTCGTTCACCATACGATTTTAGGTTACTGTTAGGAACTTTAAGTAGGTTTTTGGAAGAAGACCTTAATTGTCTTGATGGTGTGTAGCGTTGTAGTAGATTAGTCATGTAATCAGGAGCCATAGAGTTAAGTGCTTTAAATGTGAATACTGTAGTAATATTTTGTAAGTAATTCGCTGTTTTAATGGTAGCCAGTGTTGTAGTTCTTCCAATACTGGAGTGATGTGTTGAGATCTCTTAGTCCTTGTAACCAAACGTGCAGCACAATTATGTACATATGGTAGTTTGTCAATTAGATATTGTGGAAGGCCATATAGCAGTGCATTGCAGAAATCAAGCTTAGATGAGACAAAAGCATGAATTAACGTCTCTTTATCACTCGGCGACAAGCAGTTCTTTATCTTTGCGATATTTCTTAAGTGGAAGAAAGCTCCTTTGCACATGTTACTGACATGTGTCTCCAGAGTAATGTTCTTATCAAATATCGCTCCTAAATTTCGTACAAAGTCAGAGGCTCTGATATTTTCATCGTAGACTCTAGTGCTCTCTATACTGGGTGGTGTCCTGTGTTGTGATCCAATATAACCAACAGTTCAGTTTTGTCTCTGTTTAGCTTTCATTTATTTATAAGCATCCATTCATCAATATCCTTGACACAAGCTTCAACTGATGACACGCAAACAGCTTGGTTGTCTGGAAATGGCATGATAAGGGTCATGGCATGATGAGGGTCTTTGAGACTCTTTTGAACTATAAGAGACTAAGCTGGTATCTTTTAGGGTGTTTTTTTTTCCCGCTGCCATAGCTTCAATAATTTAATTAATGCTATCCCAGACTGAAAGATGTTAGATCTGACGTTTTTGAGTTACAGATTTTAGGGGGAAAAATCATGTGGTTTCACGCCCTTGTGGTAAGAATCAGGTTCCTTTTTAGGGGTCATTTTCGAAAATTCAGACGAGCATCCGTGCCCTTCTTGGTCAAAGTCTCCCCCCCCCCTCCCCCCCCCTCAGTAAAACAAATTCAAACGATCACGCGAGGAAAACACAGATTACAAACTACTGAGCTATTTATTCACTATTGGTACAGACAGTTTCAAGCAAGCTTTATTTCTAATTACTGAACTATTTATTCATATTTTTTACAGGCAGTTTTCAAGCAAACTTATCTCTTCGCAAAGTAGTTGTCGTTTATTCAGGAGTTTCTTATTCTCCACAAGCTAATGCCAGGATAATGAAGCGGTTAACTGCGATTGGTACTTATATCGCTTTGATTTTCCTCAATGCTGATGATGTACCTTAATGGCTATGTTTGAGTAGTATGAGTAAGAAATTCAAGAATTATTATATAATCATCATGGTTGCTTTATACTCATTTGGCATTAAGAGTCCATAATAGTAGAAACTGATAAGGGTTTTGGTCTTAGTTCGCAGGTTTTTTCTTTAATT